>NC_044913.1:51355276-51411380 GCF_001633185.2 Quercus lobata
GGTGGCTGCTATAATAGAATATGAGAGAGAGAAAGAGTGAGAGAGAGACATGAAAAGTGTTGGGGGGACCACAATTTGACTCTCTATAACCACTCTAAAAATAGGTCAACGTGGCATGATGTCGAATGCTATAAAAGATTTGAGTGTGTCTTCTTTATCACCAATTGGTCTTGAGATGGAATGACGTAACTCACGGTTCGACAAATGGTATCAGAGCCAAGGTCATGGGTTTGAGTCACGGGAGTGTCATTGTGAGGGAGGGATTGTTGGGGGGATCACAATTTGACTTCCTACAACCACTTTAAAAACAGGCTTACGTGGCGTAATGTCAAATGCCATAAAAGATTTGAGTGTGTCTTTCTCATCACCAATTGGTTTTGAGGGGGAATGACATAGCTCACGGTCCGACAAAAAGGAAGAGAGAAAAAGAGAGACTGAAATTAATTAAAAAATGAATTAAAGTGAAAAATAAGATATTTGTGTAAAGTAAGTTGTAAAATGGTGTGTTATAGTAGAAAAAGTAGTTTTTTGATGTGTCAAGTGCTAAATTTCTAAGAAGAGCTGATGCTTGTCTCTAATGATTAATAATCAACATTATTTCAGAAGGCATGACAGGATAGTTGTATTTGATAGTTTCTATTCTTCCAGATGCATGAGAAACCAAAAGATGCAATACACCTGTGAGCATATCTCTATCTTAAAGTAAGACGGTTAGATACATTTAACAGCATTTAAAGATTTTATATACAAACTTGTGCACACAATAAACTACAGTAAGAGAAAAAACAAAAACAGTAAGAGAAAAAACAAAAACAAATTAATCTCCAAAGCTCAAATTCAAACAGGTCCTCAGCGCTTCCTTCCAAAGTACCCCAATATTTACTGGTACTCCTATTAGCATGCTTTGCCAACGCCCTGGCTCCGTGAGTCAAGGTACAACCTTCAACCTCAAGCCAATGAGAAAATTTACAATCAAGCCATATATAACTTTCATAAACTAGTCTGTCATGCCTCTATCAGAATAATGATGAGCAAGAAATACAATTATGAGATTGCAAAAATATAAGTTCTCTTAACCATTTGACCAACAAAGCCTGTGTATAGTTGTCACAAAACTATAAAACTAAATCCATCCTGGGTAGTCTTAGAGGAATGATGTACGAAGATGAATCTTATTATCTACTTCTATTAAAGTTCCACGTTCCTGCTGCTGTAATTGCTTACAAATTGGCCTTAGAATTTGTTCTTGAATCATTGATAGTTTTATGTAATGTACATGAAGTGCCAAAAGAGAAGATAGAAAGCACCTGATGTAAAATAGACAACACAGGTCTTCCTGGAACAGCAAGGGCGCTTGAAATCATGGTGCAACATAGGATTTAGATTTATTGATCCTACTGTGCAATACGTGAATTGAAAGTTTTTTTTTTTTTTTTTGGTTTGTTTTTGTTTTTTGTTTTGGAGAAGAACGTGAATTGAAAGTTAAATATTTATTTTTAATCTTAGTCAATGAATTAGATTTTTTTTTAAAACTTTTATATCTTAATTATTGCATGTAAGTTCCAAATCTTTTGCTATTCAAGACTGAAGGTAAAAAGTTTGATACTTTAGGATTTAACTGTTGTCTTACTTTTTGGCTCTAACTAAAAGATGGCTTAGAGCATCCTCATTGGTGATGCTAAAAAGTTATATTACTATTTTTAGCATTACTAACTACTAAAATAAGGTTGCATTGGTGGAGCCAAAGAAATTTTTTTTGGCTTCTCAGCTACAATGCACAACCAAAGATAGTTGTGCACTGTAGCTCAAAAGTAAAAAATCAAAAAAAAAAAAAAAAAATTACTATTTTATGTTGCGTTCACACTAATCCAAATATTTTAATATAAATTTTTTTCTCTCCTCTTTTCCATTTTTACCCGTTGCTCCTCTCTACTCAGTCCTTACATTCTTCGTTTCTGCCTATTGTCGCCGACCAAGCCCTTGCCCAGCGTTGAGCGAAGCCCCAGCCCAGCGTCTACCACTCTCTTCGTTCTCTACGACTCCACCCCCCTCTCTCTCTGCTATCTCATGCCCAGTGCCAACCACTCTAACTCATCCACAATCCTTTCCAAGATGATCGGGGCCCTTTTGTGGTTATTGTTATAGGCCATGTCTGCATCATCATTTCGGAATGCATCCGAGGAAGTGCGTTGACACTTTGTGGACTTCTTTATGCCTGATTTCTTTAAAGGGGACATCTGCAAACCAGACAAAAACACAAAGAAACAAAGACAAAAAACACACAAGGAACCATACTTGATTTGATACAAGTTAGTTCATAAACCAAAAGTCCTAAAAAGAACATGAAAACATAAAACCTAAAGCCACAAGATTATGTTTTAAGTGCTAAATGTGTAATACTACTTATCTAGCATGAGTGAAGTGCAAAACATGTCAAGTGATCAAGTGTGTGCATCAAGTTTGCATGTGGTGTGCTTGTGATGTGCATGAGAGATGCATAAACAAAGCATGACAAGGCACACATGGGGCAAAGTGTGTAAAACACAACCAATGTTTAAAACATGTTAAGAATGTAAAAACATAGTAAGCCCCCAAATTTGGTATTCATTGGAGTCCAAAACAACAACAAAATGCCATTTGGGTATTTCATCAAACACATAATGTGCATACAAACCACTAATATGTAAAACAATGCATGAACATGTTGAAATTTTGCCTAAATGCATGTTAAAATGCCACTTGGGGTCAACACAAACACAAACAAACAAAATGGGACATAGCCCAATCAAAAAAATTAAAAAATTTTGCAGAAAAATAAGTTTTTCCCAACTCTTTCAGAAGAAACCTAACCCTAGAAATCCTAGAATCTAAGGCTTAATCTAAGGATTCAAAAGTAAAAAAGATGTTGAAACATACCTTAGATGAGTCTTAGAAGTGATTGATCTTGAGTTTTGGGTGAGTTTTTGAGAGAAAATGTATTTTGGGTTGAGAGAGGCGTGGAGGAGGCAAAATGAATAGGTTTGAAAAACTATCACTGTTTGCCTTTAAAAACTGCAGAATTGCGCTTTTTGCAGGTAAGCTTCTCGCGAAGTTACTCGCAAAAATGCCACTGAAGCATATAGACAGTTTTCGCAGGAAGCTCTTTCTCGCAAGCCAGTTGCGAAACTTTCTGTCTGAATTTCAGTGTTTTTCCAAAATTTGCCATCCTCATTTTTGCGGGTAGGATCTTACTCGTGACTTACTTGCGAAAATGCCTTTTGAAGAGTTTTTTGAACTAAAATGAAATAGATTGTTTGGACAAAACTCTAAACACACAAAAACATAAAAACACTTTTAAAAACATATAAAATACTCAAAAATCTTTTTGGGTTTGATCATCAAGCAATTGAGTATACACATCACATTTGAACACGTACAATCACACAAATGGAATAAGCATTCATTGAACATTAGACTTGTGTGTTGTGTGTGTGGATCAAGTATGAACTAGTCTATAGTCTAGTATGAAACTTCAATGATGAATTCAATCAAGTCATACACAACTAGTACGAAGTCAAGTGACTTATCTCATTTGTAAAAATGAACATATATGACCCCTTACCAATTTGTTTACATTTTGATTGAAAGCTTTTCATTTGGCTTCCATTTTTCATACTTTTGATCAAATACAACACAAATTTTTGAGTAACGATGCCATGAACTTTTTAAATATTTTTGACGAATAAGCCTTTGGCTTTGGCACCATACATTTTAATACATATTTGCTCCACCTTTTCCTAGTCAAAACTAGTTTTTGAAGCAAGACTTTTTCAGCTCTTTCTCTTTTTAGAGATT
Source organism: Quercus lobata (assembly GCF_001633185.2). Lineage (NCBI taxonomy): Eukaryota > Viridiplantae > Streptophyta > Magnoliopsida > Fagales > Fagaceae > Quercus > Quercus lobata. The sequence continues at coordinate 51,359,111 of NC_044913.1, forward strand.
GACATTTGAAGAGCTCTTTTGAAAAAGAAAAAAAAAATGTGAGGAGATATATATGCACAAGTCTATGCATGTATCAAGATCAAGCAAGACTATTGACCAATCATTCATGACAAGCTTGAAGATCTATCTGGAACAGTCAAACATAGATTTCTAGATGTTGCCCACACTTAGAAAATGTGCATGCATAACAAGCTAAGCTCGTAAATGTACTACGCCATTAGTACAGAGGTACTAGGCCAAACTCACATGTGATATATACAACACAAGCAATAACATTTTTTGAGATTTTTCATTTTTTATGGGTTTTTGAATTTTTTCAACACACTCAAAAACAGGACAAACAAAATAAGATCAACAAAAACAGCAAACAAAGACTTGAAAAAGAAACATGCTTAAAAATGGAAGCAATGACACAAAAAGACTGCATATGTCATGATGCATGAAACTATAGCCCTAATAAGTTGGAAGTATTATTGCATGGGCATAGTGAGTGATCATGTATGAGTACTCTTCTTCATTCACACTATACAAGTGTTTTGGGTGAGATCCTTAGATGGAGGGATACGACTGACATAATTCTCAAACCTTGGGATGAAGTTAGTAAGGCATGATGAAATGTTCTTTAACATTTCCATAACATCTCCAATAAGGTGTCCCTCATTTTCTCCTTTAGCTTGAGCTCCCTTTGGCATTCTTCTTGAGTTGTCTTGGTCACGCAAAGAATCAGTCCTCTTAAGTGCCTGAAGCTTGAAGCAATTTGGTATTGTGTGCCCTCGCCTGCCACGATAATGACAAAAATGCTTCACTTGAGGTCCCCTTTGACTTTTGGGTAATGACTTCCCTTTTTCCTTTGGTTTTGCACAAATGGTTCTCTTAGCAACAACATGGGTCTCAATCTTGGGCTTCTCCACTTTAGATTTCTCTACATTTTTGGCTGATATGAAACTCACTTCCTTTTTGGGTTCACTGCTTGAGCTTCCTTCACCAGTATAGCCTAGATCGGTCTTATCAATTGAAGATTTTTTAGAATAAAGCACACTGTCAAGCTTCTTGGTGGAAATGCACTACACTTTGACATTTTCTTGAATGATTTCAAGTTCAAGGAACTTGATTTTCGAGTAGGCATTCAACAATTCTTCCTTTAGCCCTTCAGCTTCACATTTTGCATCCTTGAGTTGCACAAGTCTGGACTTGTGCTCTTCTTCAATTTCCTTCATTTTCTTGATTGCGTTCTTAGCTGTTAGGACATATATGAGATTGTTAGAGACATATGTTATGTAAATTGGCTAATCCTTTGACAAAATACACTTTATATGTAATTGAGTAGGTCTAGGATAAGTTTAGTACTTTAAGAAACAAGTGTTCAAGTTTAGTATTGAAGCCATGCAAGTCTGAATAAGAAATAAGTGAAGAAGTGTTGTTCATTAAAACTTGACAGATATCTCGACAGAAGCCTTTCTATCGAGGTTTAATGTTGAAGCTCAACAAAAGCTCGATAGAAGCTCGACAGATACTAAATCTGTCGAGAATTACAAAATTAGAATTTTTAGATCTGATTTCACGCATATTCATGTGTATTTGTGTAGGGTTTCTTTTCTCATAACTCTAGACATATATAAGGATTATTTTAATGGCCGTCTTGTGTGATCTAGAGGTTGTTGTAATTGTAGTTACATGCATATTGTGACCGGAGACAATTTGCCCTAGTTCATCATATTCTCTCTAGAAGCTACTGCGTCTTTGCGCCAAGGGTTTTGTGACCAATGAGCTTCTTGATCTTCGTTGTTGGATGAACTGAAGAACTTTGCAGCCAACATCTTCCTCAAGTTGGTGTGTTAGTCACGTACTGGGATTCGTGCATCATTGGTTAGTCACATACTGGGAGTCGTTCATTGAACGGAGAGATTGCCTCTACATTACAAGTCCAATTGGGTATTGGAGTAAAGGTTTAATTGTAGGTTGGTATTAGGTACTGAGATTTCTTTTACTTGTAACTGCTTGTTTTGATAATAATGGATTCTCGGGAGAGGTGACCTTAAATTCACCCAGTGGGGTTTTGCCTCAATAGTTTTCCTTATTCGTAAACAAATCACCCGTGTCAAATTTATTTTCTGCTGCATTTAGCTTAGTTGGTGATTTGTTTGTGCTACCACACTTATTGCATGTAATTGAATCTAATTAATTCACTTGACTAATTAATTGATTAATTTACCAAAGGGGTCAATACATTCTTGACTTATCATAAGCAACCTTGGCATATCTGCCATAATCTTCAAGCAACACATCATAGACTTCTTGAAAGTTCTTCTCTCCTTCGTTGAGGCACACATCCTCATCTTTCGAATCATCTACTTCATCACCTTCAGATTGTACACCGAGAACATCAACCAAGTCACTTAACTCATCTTTAAAGTCAATTACGATAATTGCCATGAAGGCTGAGTAGTTTCCCTCCTTATCACATTTTCCTTCCGCATCAGAATTTGAGCTTTTTGAATCACTAAGGGTAGTGGCAAACACTTTACCCTTTCCTCTCAAATCGTTTGGACATTCTTTCTTGAGATGTCCATGGCTATTGCATTCATAGCACACGATTCCTTGAGTGGATGGAGAATCCTTCTCATCTTTCTTCTTGAACTCCCTCTTGTTATTTTTGGAGGATGAGAACTTTCCTTTGACAAATGACTTCCCATTGTTCTTCATTTTGAGAAATTTCCGAAAGTCCTTTGCAAGAAATGCCATCTCCTTCTCTACGTCGTCTTCATCAGAGGAATCACCTATTCTCTCATTTATAGTTTTAAGAGCAAGTGATTTGCTAGATTTGTGAGAAGGCAATCCGAGCTCATACGTTTGGAGAGATCCAATGAGTTCTTGAATCTTTATATCTCATCCAAATCTTTACTCTCCTTTATGGTTGTGATCTTAGCCCAGAAGCTTTCAGAGGATCTCAAAATCTTCCTTACCACCCTAGCATCTTCAATCTTTTCCCCAAGATTGAGCTTGGCAATCAATATCTCATTGAGTCTCCCATAGAAGGAATCAAACGACTCATCTTCGCTCATCTTTACTTCTTCAAACTGAGTAGTGAGCATTTGAAGCTTGGTATCCTTAACCTTCTTGGTACCTTCATAGGTTGTCTCAAGAATGGTCCACACCTCTTTGGCGGTCTTCACATGCGAAATCCTGTGAAACTCATTAGTAGAAACACCACAGAAATAGCTTTAATCGCTTTGCTATTGGCATTTGTCAAAGCAAGAGCAGTCTTATCCCATTCGGATTTGGCAGTAGTGGGTCTTACATACCCATTCTCAACAGAATCCCACATCATCTCATCAATGACACAAAGAAAAGCACACATACGTACTTTCCAAAAAGCATAGTTACTCCCATCAAAATAGGGAGGAGCATTGAGAGATTGAGATCTATCCAAATTACTTGTGGTCTAGGATCACACTAGGATAATGAAATTTGATATGTGTACCCGCTCTGATACCATTTGAAAGCTTGAATTTATGTAAAAACACAAGAGCTTGTTTAGATGCCCAAATTAAAATTACGGCTAGATAGTTTTTACTCTAACTTATACTAAGTGCGGAACAAGAGTAAAGAAGCGCAAACAACCATTATCACTACCCTAAGCCATATTCATTTATTATCAACAATAAAAGGAAAGCTTAAGAGTAGGGAAGAGAGATGCAAACACAAAATAACACCAAGACGTGTTATTGAAGAACTCAGTGAAAAATCTCTCCGCGACCCTCCAAGTCGAAATCGATCTACTAGAGAATAAAGTTGGAGTACACGAATAACAAAAGACCCTCCAAGCCTAGTCTACCCCCTGTACTTGAGCCCTCAAAGCTCTGCTACCAACTGGCTTCTCGGAACCTTGTCTTCTCTAGCTTTTTGGATCCCGCAATTCAGTTTGATTGCATCTGCCAATGAATGGCTCCTTCCAATGCTTCCTAGCAGAATCAAATTCTCACTTTACACTTTAAATGAGTGTGATAAGTGTTTGGGCTACCAACTGGCTTCTTGGAATCTTGTCTTCTCTAGCTTTTTGGATCCCGCAATTTAGTTTGATTGCATCTGCCAATGAATGGCTCCTTCCAATGCTTCCTAGCAAAATCAAATTCTCACTTTACACTTTAAATGAGTGTGATAAGTGTTTGGCCTATTAACCTCTCAAGAATATAGAGATGGAGAGGTAGGAATTAAGAAAAACCACAAGAAAATGTGTAGATGATTGTGGGTATAACAATCTCTAACTCTCAAGTGTATTTTCTAGGGTTTTCTTTTTAAAAAACACTCATTACAATTTGTGGGTAATGAGAGTATATATAGTGTGAGTAAAGACTTGGTAAAGCAAACATAACATTTTGCCAAATAGAAAGTTTCACAAGTACTTCGCGGGATGCCTTTCCCACGAGACACTCGCGAAAACCTCCAGGTTGGCATGACTCTTCATCTTCCAGTCATGTGCTCTACATGTGGCTCATTTGCGGGTAAGCTTCTCGTGAGACACTTGCGAAATCCACTTGTTCATCCTTTTAAGCTTGAGTCTTCACACTCTCTCACACTCATCCCTTAAAATTGAAAACCCACATACATACAAGGAAATATGATTGAAGAAATTACAATCAAATTTGGCACGGAATTAAAACCAACACAAAATAGTTGTAAGTTACAACTTTACAATCCTAGAGTTTTGTCTTTTTAGTATTTTTATGTTATGTAGCATCCATAGGCAAAATAAATTATTGTTAATAAAATTTAGAGTTTTCTCTATTTTTTTCTCTAGTGGATTCCAGATTTATCACTTTGTGGATTTAAAGAATCTCTCGTGGATTCGAGGTTTACTACCAGAAACTAACAGTTTAGTTTATGTTCCATCAAATAGAGCATCATTTGTGCTTTCTTTAGGCTTCCACAACATCAGCATTTGCAATATAATTATCTACAAATTCTGCAATTAGATAAGCTATTTCAATTTTTGTATTTCCAAAGCTTCCCTTAAGAGCCATTAGGTTTTCAAGAGTTAATTGTTGGTGACTATACTTTCAAAAATCTTTAATTAAAACTCAAGTTACATACACACTCCTCCCTTCCCACTAAGAGAGAGAGAAATTTCAGGGTTATGGATGAGACTTATTAATGAGTCTTGTTTAAGCACTAAATTACCAACGCTTATAAAGTTATAATTTTCAAATTTAAACTATTTTGTTATGATTTTTCAAAATGAAACCTATAAAATGATTGGCCCTAGCTCCACAGCTTTAGGTACCACTTATGGTGTAGACAAGGTAGAGCTTCTTATTATCCCTTACAGATAAGATTGGTCCTCTTTTATAGCTTAATTGCATAGCCGTAGAGAGGTGGTTTTCTCACAAACAAAATCCGAGTCTTTCTTCATTTGACTTAATGATTTGAGCATTCATAGTTGTGATGCTAAAAAATTTAGCTCTTAGCAACTCAAAAAACTATTTATTTTAACACCCATTTTATAATACACCAAATATCAAAAGTTCTAATTTTTTACCACTTAATTTAAATATTATTATTTATTCTTGCAAGAGCAACTATCACTGGTAAACCTCTTTCTTCTTAACCCAACAAACCCACACTCATTGGTAGCCACCATTATCTGTAACAAAAAAGAAGAAGAATAAAATAGGAAGAAAATAGTGTGCCACCACCCACAACCTACCACCACCACCCCTACAACATGTGCCAGCACTACAACCTAGAACCCACTGCCAAAATCACAACCCAATTTCAACCCAAAATCAAGTCCCAACCCACAACCCGATCTCAACCTAAACCAACGGACCAATGAATCCACCCTAACAACCCACCACCACCAGCAACAAAACACCCACCACCACCATTACCAACAAACGACCCACCAACAACAAAACAATCTACAAAAGCCACAAAATCTAGCAACCCAAAACACCAACACCTACCCACGTCGTTGCCAATTCCAACCTCCATTACATGCCCACGCCATTGTTGATCTCAGCCATTCCATTCTCAATGCATTTTGTTGAGAGAGTTTGAGACAGAGGAGGTAGGCACGAGAGGAGAAGAAGAGAGAGAGAGAGAGAGAGAAAAGAGAAGAAGGAGAGAAAAACAAACAAGCTGAAGAGAGAAAGAAGAAAGAGAAAAAATATTTTTAAGAAGAAGAGGAGAGAAAAATGGAATAAAATAATTTTTTTTATCACTCTAGAACTACAGTAAAGTACTAAAGATGACCATTTACTATAGGTTGGTTGCTAAAATTTTAGTTTTAGCACCATCAATTTAACATGTTTTTTAGTATTTTAGGTGCTACAATAGCTTTTTAGCAATGTTAGCACCATCAATGTGAATGATTTAAGATGTTAGTTTAACCTAAACAGTATGTCTTACAAAGAAAGTGATTCCTTAAAGCATTCATAGTGATGGTGCTATATTGCTATTTTTAACAACCCATTTCACAAAAAACTTGTTGCATTGATGTTGCCATTTCTAAAAATTTTGGCAAATGTGCTATAGCAATTGGAATCCTGTGGAGTTGCAAGATTGGTGGTGGGAGCAGATACAATTGGGGTATTTGTTAAGTTGTTGATAGCGCTCTAGAGAGATGAGGATTGAGGGTGGGATGAAGCGAGTAAGAAGGAATGGTTTGTGATGGCTGCAGTAACTCTAAGGGCTTTTTGGAAAACAAGGAATGACTTGGTTTAATTAAAAATTTGTAGATCCTATTGAAATCCTTAAGGGCTAATTTCTAGCCAACTCTACTCTATTCTCCCTCTCTCCCCCTGCAATCCAAACAAGCCATAAATGGGAGATATCTAGGATTAATGACAATAGAAGAATAGATAAAAATAAAAAATAATAAATAATAAATAAATGAATTGTTTATTGTAGTAGGTATATATATTATTTTATCGTGTCGTTTATATTATTTTATTGTGTTGAAAGCTAAAATAAAACCACTGACATTAGAAGTTTTGTAAAGTAAGAAAGTAAAATAGATAAAGTAACTTTTGGTGGTCCCAAATAACTAAAAAAATAGCTCCACCAATGTGGATGCTCTTAGAAGGATTTTTTTTTTTTAATTTTTAAATTTTTTTTAATTATTTATTTATTTATTTCGTTTAAGTATCATTTAAAAGTAATGCTGATAACAAATAAAATGGTGCAATTTGTGCCACGATTCGCGCTATGTGGTTAGCACATAAATTTTAAGAGTAATGTCATCAATAAAAGTATACTGTGCCCCCCCTAACAATGTCATCAATTTTTTTAAGAGTAATTTTAAAGCCAAAATTTTTTCTACAATATCACTTTTTACTTACCAATAACCACTCGCCATAATGGTAAGTTTTTATTTTTTATTTTTTATTTTTTTATAGGTAATAGTAATTTGTTAATTTATGTAGTTTTAGCATTTTTCACCTTTTAAAGGCCAAAAAAATTAATAGATTATATCTAAAACAAAATATAGAAACCCAAAAAAATTAGCTTAAAAAAAAAAATACCAATAGTAAAGCTAAAAATAAATTATGGCCAATCAACCTATTTTACCCAAAACAAACAACTTGACCCTTTAAAGAGTTTTAAACAAAAGAATTTTTTTTCTTATCCAGCACGCATGCAACAAAGACCAAAAAAAAAAAAACCCTCAGTGGTTAAGCAAGGTCACAAATAGGGGTGTGCATGGGTCGGGTTGAGTTAGGTTAAGGGGATTTTTGACCCAACTCACCATAGTGAGTTAAAAAAAATTCAACCCAACCCAACCCAACCTACATGAGTCGGGTTGGGTTGGGTTGAACCCATGAGTTGAAATTTTTTTTTATTACTATTATTATTAAATTGAGCAAAAAAAAAAAAAAAAAAAAAATCATACCTGCCATTTGAGTTGATAAAAAAAATATACATTAATATATAAACTACTATTCCAACTCAGTTATACATTAATATATGAACAAATATACATTAATATTGGCTTTTATATAGGATAAAAAGAAGAGCTGATTATTTAAAAAAAAATTATTAATTATATAATATATTTTAAATATATATTAAATATATGGATGGGTCAGGTCGGGTCTAGTTGAGTTTGGCGGGTTTGAAATTTTATGACCCGAACCCAACCTGACCTGCTGTAAAAAAAAAATTTGTAACCCAACCTAACCGATCAAGCTCTAAAAACCAACCCAATCAGACGGGTTGGGTCGGGTCAGATCGGTTTTGACGAGTTGACAAATTGGCTGCACACCTCTGGTCATAAACCTTCATCGGGTTATTTTTGAGGTAGCGGCAGATCATGCTACCTCTTTTGAGGTGTAGGTGACATACACTTTGTTTTAATGTTTTATTTTTTTATTTTATTTTTTATAAGTTTCAATAATATATCTTAGCGGTGAGAAACAGGTACCAAAACGTATTCTTTTTTTTTTTTTTTTGGTTTCCCATAGTGTATCCTCAAAACTTTCAACCAGAGACTAATCACTGTTCGTGCCGGGTCGGCCCACGAAGGGGTAAAGCACTGGTCCAGGGATTCTTTTCAAAGTGCAGGTAACAGGACTCGGACTAGGGAGCACACCTAATCGAGCCAAGTACAAGCACTCTGAGACCAAGCGCCGAACCGCTTGGCCAACCCCACTGGGTTACCAAAACGTATTCATAACATTGTTCTAAACGACAATAAAACTAGACTCACAACAGTCTCTGACTATGTTTTGGGAAGCTGACGTAGATAGACATGGATGGTTATGGATGGTCCCCCTTCTATTGAAATTTGAGATACGCTGGTAGATTTTCCTGGAATATCTGGGGAAAGAGTAAGGAAAGAGAAAGTAGAGTCAAAAGTGAAAGGTTAGAGTAATTGTTCCTTCATCTTCGTCCTTTAAATGAAAGGCAATATTTCAGCAAAAAAAAAAAAAAAAAATGAAAGGCAATAATTGTGCTTTTTAATGCTAGTGGACAATGCACATAACTGACATAAGGCACAATATCTCTCTCCGATTATCTTCTCAAATGGACATAGTATTCATTTGGTGTAGAAATCCATACATGATCGTACAACACACATTAGTTCAATCTAATCAATATCAGATCCATTTGAGGTATCCTGTGTGGGTAGTGATGGCTTGTTAGGGACTGTTGCAAGATGCAAGGGTATAGTGGTCAGGTGTGTGGTAGCCGGTGGGTGATGGGTGAGGTTAGTACATCGAAGCATTTTTTTTTTTTTTTCCTTTCTTTAAAAAGAATTGGTTTTTAGGTGCCCAAAAGGTTTCTCTCTGCTAGTGAAGGGTGGCTCTCAACCCTCTCCTAGAGTGTAGAATTGGTGTCCCTTCTCTTGAAGGTGTCTCTGTCCCTTAAGGTAACAGGTTTACCTTGAGGCTTTGTTGGATTTTTATTCAGGGATTTTGGGAAACAGTTAATAGATTAGGATGGAAGAACTCACGAAAACTTGGAACAGCCTAACTCTCTCGGACTGCGAAGGTTCAAACTTTCGCATCAAAGAGGAGCAGGTGAAGACTAAGTATATTTTAGTAGCTAAATTATTGACTAAGAGAGCCCTAAACATAGATGCTATAGTTAAGACTTTCACACCCCTTTGGAGATCGAGAAATGGTTTCAAAATCAAAAAGGAAAGTGATCATGTGGTTTTATTTTCTTTTGATGATAAGAATGAGATGGAGAAAGTCATGGCAGCAGAACCTTGGAGTTTTGATAAACGTCTAATGGTTTTGCAACGATATGGGAAGGAAAAGGACGTAGGTGACATGGAGTTTAATAAAATGACATTTTGGGTGCAAGTCCACGATCTTTCAATCAGATTTCGGACAAAAAAGATTGCTGAACAGCTGTGTGAAGCGATTGGTAAGGTTAATGTAGGACTGATGAAGCTGAAACAGAGGGAGACAACTTCATACGTGTCCGGGTCACTATAGATATCACCCAACCATTGAGTAGGGGACGAGTGGTTGCACTTGACAGTGGTAAGGAGTTGTGGGTGCACTTCAAATATGAGAGGTTCCTAGCCTATGCTTCTGGTGTGGCTGTTTGACGCATGATGACCGTGATTGTGAGCTTTGGATTGCAAGTGAAGGAAGCCTCCTACCTTAGTCACAACAATACGGTCCATGGCTTAAAGCAGCACCATTTGTATCATCCCGAAAATATGTGGTTAAAGTGCCCGGTATCTTCACTAGCAAAACACGAAGCGGTGACGGAAAACATGAAGCGGCGACGGAAAAACCCAGAGGAGCGAAGGCAGCACCGGTGGTAGTAGTCCAATCAGGTAAGCAAACACCGGCTATTATTAGGCTTGAAAAAGAGAGTATAACGCCAGAGATTATAAGGCTTGAAAAGGAAAGTTTTGGAGTCCCCAATGAAGGAAACATAGAGCCGGTTTTTCAGGAGGTATACAAACATGAATCAAGGCAGTCAACTGAGGAGAGAATCATGGAAGATGTGATAGAACAGCAGGCTGGGTTAGCAGTGGAAAAGGAGTCAGAAAAGTCTTTTGAGGAAGTTATGGGGGAGATAGATAAAGAAATAAGCAAGTATGGTTGAAAAAGCATTGTGTCATCCAGCTCTAGAGTTAGAGCATTCACATCAGTTCGTGTAAATTTTTCGTCTATTTTACACGAAAAGACCTACTTTTTCTATTTTTCACTACCACCTATATAAAACACCCACATCAATTCTTCTATTTTACAAGATATTTTAATAAAATAATCACCTTTCTCATTTTTTTATTATTTCGCTCAACTAACTATCCCTCTATACGCGCACTCACCCTCTCTCTTTATTCATTTTTCCAGACCTCTCTCTCTATTCAGCCAAAAAAACAGAAAGCCCTCTCTCTCTCTATGCGCGCTCTCTCTCCCTCTCCCTCATATGTTCTGATTTCTCTCTCTCTTCTATCTCCCTCTTGGTCTCTCTCTGTCTCATCTCTCTCCCTCTCGGTCTGATTTCTCTCTCTATACAAACCGATGCATATCATCAAAGCTCCGATCACCGATCCACAGCTCCGATCATCATCACAGCTCCGATCCACAACTCCGATCACCGATCCACAGCTCCGATCGTCATCACAGCTCCGATCCACAGCTCGGATCACCGATCCACAACTCCGATCGTCATCACAGCTCCGATCCACAGCTTCGATCACCGATCCACAGCTCCGATCGTCATCACAGCTCCGATCCCTCCGATCACCGATTCACAGCTCCGATCATCATCACAGCTTCGACCAAGCGAGACCCACGAGCTCCGATCGTTCCGATAAGCACCGATCTGTCTCTTTTTTGTTTTTCCGTTGGATTTTTTTTTTTTTAGCAAGTATATCTCTGTGTTGGTTTAAGCAACGATCTGTCTCTTTTTTGTTTTCCGTTTGGATTTGTTTGTTTTTTCGTTTGGGTTTTTTTTTTTTAGCACCGATCTGTCTTTTTTTTTTTTTTTTTTTTTTTTTTTTTTTTTTTTTTCCGTTTGAGTTTGTTTGTTTTTCCGTTTGGGTTGGTTTGTTTTTCCATTGAGGTCGCTGTGCACGGATAAGAGAGAGAAAAATTGGTGCGAACGGAAATGAATAAAAAACTAAATACACGAGCTACAGTACCCGTGTAAATTTACACGGGTACTGTAGCTCTTGGAAAATTTTAGACGATTATGCATGATTTTAGCTGGACTGATGTAGGGTGTTTTTTGCTTTAAAATGTGTAAAAATGGTCAAAATGTGTATTTTACACATTTATACACAGTTTTACAAGAGCTGATGTGAATGCTCTTAGCACAGGAAAGGAAAATCACGTGGGCCAGCCTAGAGTCGTTGAAGCTAACGTATCGTGTACTTCAACACCTTCAGCCCATTTGTCCTTACCTCCAAGAGCACCTTTGGCAGAGATACCACGACCTTTGGTAGAGATACCACACCACCTAGTCAATCACGGGTATGCTGAGGGGACTTGGAAAAGAATTACTAGAATAGGGGTGGAAGCCGATGCAGCTATGTCAGAAGCAGTGGGGGGAAAGAGAAGTTTAGGCAGTGCAATAAACCAAAATGAGTTACCTAAAAAAAGAAGGGTTTCACATGGAGGTGCAACAAAAAACAAGATATTGGCGGAGGCTGTTAATCAACCCTGCCAGAAGCAATGAGTCTATTATTATGGAACTGTCGTGGGCTTGGGAACCCATGTACAGAAAATGAGCTTGTTAGATTGATACAGGCAAAAGATCCCTCTATCGTGTTTATAGCCGAAACATGGGCAGACGAAACAAGGCTAGATCGTACTTTGAGCAAAATTAATTTCAACCAGAAGTGGGTGGCTCCAAGGCTGAATAGAGGTGGTGGGTTAGTATTATTTTGGAAAAATTTTATTAACATTGATGTGGTTGATTCCTATAGGTATTTTATTGATATGATCATCAATGGGAATACTGATAATGCATGGCGTTTCACTAGTTTTTATGGAGAACTCGAAACCCACAGGAGGAGTGAGGCATGGAGCAAACTGAGAAGTTTAAATAATAGAATGAACATCCCTTGGATTTGTGGTGGTGATTTTAATGAAATAGTCCGCCAAGAGGAAACGTGGGGTGGGGCTTCTAGAGACTTTAATCAAATGAAACTATTTCGAGATGTGATCGACGAATGTCAATTTATGGATTTAGGATTTGTGGGTCCTAAATTCACGTGGGCAAAGCACTATGTTGATGGGCATTCCATACGAACAAGATTGGATCGGTGCATGGCTACAAATTCTTGGTTTCAAAAATTTCCAGGAACTAGGGTACACCACCTTAGTTGTATGTCATCGGACCATTCTCCCCTTCTGATTAATCTGTCAGGGCTGCCAGAACCTAGAAAGAAGAGATGTTTCAGATTTGAAGAAATGTGGTTATCGGATCCATCATATGATGAAATGGTGGAGGAAGTTTGGAGTAGTACAAGGGATCCAAACCCAAGCACAGCCATTCTGAAAAAAGTGGCTAAATGTGAACAAGGATTATCATTGTGGAATAAACACAATTTTGGGCACGTGAGAAGGGAATTAGAGTTAAAGAAGAACCAACTAGTTTTGGCCGAGAATGAGGCTATGGTGAGTGGAAATAATACTCGGGTTAGGAGCCTAAGAATGGAGATTAACTTGTTGCAAGATTGGGAATCAAGGATATGGTGTCAAAGATCTAGGGTGTTGTGGTTAAGCAAAGGGGACAGCAATACAGCTTTCTTCCATAGTAAAGCTACAAATAGATTTAGGAAGAATTTAATCAGAGGAATAAGAGACCGGAATGGAGCTTGGTTGACCGATCAAGAGGAAATAGGCACGTGATGGAAAGTTACTACACAGATCTTTTTTCCACCTCCAATCCGATTCTTGATGTTGACTCTCTTGAGAAAATCCCTCGCATGGTGATCGATGAGATGAATGCGGATTTGATGAAGGAATTTACAGAAGTGGAAGTGAAGGAAGCCTTGGATCAGATGGCTCCTCTAAAAGCTCCGGGTCCTGATGGTATGCCTCCGTTGTTTTATCAACACTTTTGGGCGACGATGAAGCATGATGTTATTTCAACCATTCTCTCTTGGTTGAATTCAGGTACCCTACCTGAACCCATTAACCATACACTCATTACTCTTATCCCTAAAATAGCTAATCCTGAACATATGTCTGAATTTCGCCCTATTAGTCTTTGCAATGTCCTTTATAAGATTTATTCTAAGGTCTTAGTTAATAGGTTGAAGAAATTTTTACCTTCCCTAATTACTGAACATCAATCTGCCTTTGCTAAGGATAGACTAATTTCAGATAATATTATGGTTGCTTTTGAGACCCTCCATCATATGAAGCAACATAATTCAGGGAAACATGGGTATATGGCTATCAAATTAGATATGAGTAAAGCCTATGATCGGGTGGAATGGGTGTACTTGGAAAGGCTTTTGGAGAAAATGAGTTTTTGTGCTAGATGGGTCGCTCTCATGATGAGTTGTGTGAAAACGGTGTCGTACTCTATTATGGTGAATGGGGAACCAATTGGGATGATCCACCCTAAGAGAGGAATTAGGCAAGGAGACCCACTATCTCCTTTCCTTTTCCTTTTATGTACGGAAGGACTTCATTCTCTCATAAAACATTCGGCGAGGAATGGGGATATCAAGGGCTTTTCCTTGTGCAAATGAGGCCCTAAGCTAACCCATTTGTTTTTTGCAGATGATAGCTTACTTTTTTGTAGGTCAATCTCTGAGGATTGCCATACTGTGTTGAAGATATTGGGTGAATATGAGTCTTGGTTAGGGAAAAAAATTAACAAGGATAAGACTGCAATCTTCTTTAGTAAATCCACCACGGATGAAGCAAAATCAAGCATAAAGAATCTCTTCCAAGTCCAAGAAGTGAAGTCTTATGAGAAATATTTGGGTCTCCCCTCTTTTGTAGGTAGAGGAAAAAAGGCTAGATTCAATTACATAAAAGAAAGGGTTTGGAGAAAACTCCAAGGATGGGAGGGTAAATTGCTTTCTCAAGCTGGTAGAGAGGTTTTAATCAAATCTGTGATCCAAGCTATCCCTACTTATGCTATGGGATGCTTCAAATTACCTTTCAGTCTTTGTGACGACATTGAGGCAATGATAAAGAAGTTTTGGTGGGGGCAAAGGGGAAATAAAATGAAAATTCATTGGATCCGATGGAGTGAATTGACTAAATCAAAAATGGTAGGTGGTATGGGTTTTCGTGACCTGGCTCATTTTAATGACACCCTTTTGGCGAAACAAGCATGGCGGCTCTTGCACAATAAGGAAACCCTCTTCTACAAAGTTTTCAAAGCAAAGTTCTTCCCTAATCAATCTCTTTTAGAAGCTAAGGAAACAAGTTTCGGGTCCTATGCTTAGAAAAGTATACTACATGGCCGAGATGTTATTCTAGATGGTGCTTGCTGGAGGGTGGGGAATGGAAAGTCCATAAAAATTTGGCAACACCATTGGCTGCCCTGAAAACATCCAACCAAGATATTCTCTCCAATGATGGAAACAATGGAAGAAGCCACAATGAATTGCTTAATTAATGAGGAAACTAGAACATGGAATGCTGCGATGATAGATGGAATTTTTGCACCACAAGAAGCTGAAGAAATAAAGAATATCCCGCTGGCTAGAAAAGACACGGAGGACTCTACGTATTGGCCGTGGGAGCAAGATGGGAGGTATAGTTGTAAAACCGGCTACCGGTTCTTGAAAGAAGATGAAGTTGGTTTTCAGGTGGATGTGAATCAAGACCATGAGATAGGGCTCTGGAAGAAGATTTGGGCTCTTGAAAGCCCATATAAAGTAAAAAATCTAATTTGGAGGGCTTGCCGTAACTCTTTCCCGTCGAAGTGTAATCTATTCCGGCGAACAATTATTACAGAGCAGTGCTGTGATCGATGTAAGGAAGCAACTGAAGACGCTTTGCACGCGGTGTGGAGTTGCAAAATGCTGGACGAAGTTTGGGGAGCGAATACTATGTGGAGTTTTCGGAGTCAACAGAGCTTTTTAAGTTTTAGCGAGCTCATGGCCTGGGTTTTTGATCATCAAAGGAATCCGGTGCTGTTTGCATTCAATATTTGGCCCATATGGCACCAAAGAAATCAGGTACAGACTCAACAGAACCATCGCCCCCTTAACCAAATCTCACAGTGGGCTCACGACAGCTTTGTTGAGTTCAAAGCTCTGAAAATCACACCACTCCCCAGCAGACCGGTGAGAAGGGCACGGTGGAAACCTCCTGACAAGGAAACGTTTAAAATCAATTTTGATGGCACCATCTTTGTCGAGGACAAAAGTTCTCGACTGGGAGTAATCATTCGTGACAGGAAGGGACTTGTTATGGCTTCCATGGCTGCTCGGATTTCACAACAGCTCCAGCCAGTGGAAATCAAAGCATTGGCTGCCAACAAAGCCCTTGTGTTTGCTAGAGAGATGAACATTAAAGATGTCGTACTGGAGGGAGACTCTCTACAGGTGATGAAGGCGCTGAAATTCAAGAACACTGGACTAGCCCTGTTCGGTTTACTGCTACAGGATTCCTTAGATTTATCTGCTGGGTTCTCAAAATTGTCCTACTCTCATACTAAGAGAGAGGGCAACACAGTTGCACACAATTTGGCTCAATTAGCTGTTAATTTTTCAAATTGTGTAATATGGATGGAAGATGTTCCATCTGATGTAATGACTTCTTACCATGCTGACTTAGCTGGTATTTTGTAATCTATTGCACCATAGTGCTGTTTCTCAAAAAGAAAAAAAAAAAAAAAGAATTTGTTTTTCAATTATCACATTGCAAACCTATTTTATGTTTAAAAGCCAACTTTATCCAATAATATATTACTCATTATTATTTTTTATTCTATATGAATTTTGACAAAATCATAATTGAATTACTATTTTTTTTTCTTTTTCTTATGCTCTCCATACTTGTAAAATTTCCAAAAATATCTTATATAAATAACCTTGTAAAGCCTTTGCTGCGGCTATGCTGAGGAATGAAGAGGTAATTTGCTGAGGCATGGTCCTGGAAAGTGAGCTACAATTGACCCATGCTTTTTGAGGCATTGGCAATCAGGAATGCAATTCATATAATTAAAAGAACAGAAGCTAATAGATTGACAATGGAAAGTGATACCAAAGTGGTAGTGCAAGATACTAAGAAGCAAGCCTCAGCAGTAGTTTGTGAGATCAGTTCTATAATTCAAGACATAAGGGATTTGGTTTAAGCATTAGGGGGAAGAATTGGTCCATAATATTGGCTGTCAGGGGAATGTAACTCTATAGCTCATGGCTTCAGTAATTTGGGCATTGGAAAATAACTTTCATGGGCTTGTACCCCCTTTTTGTTATCTGGGATGTAGAAGTATATTGTATATTGTTTCTGATTGACAATTACGTTCCAGTGACAGTTTTAGTTAATCCATTGGAATGAAATATTTTGGAATCGGTACCATTTCAAGGTGAGCACTAATTTTATAATACACACACACACACACACACACACACACACACACACACACACACACACACACACATATATAACCGAACTAGATATATATATGGTTAGGTCATCAAGCCTGTTGGGACTTATCCATTAGTTGTGTTTGGAACTTGATATGGTTTTATATATTTAGTTGGGCTTCTTCATTTAATAGCTTAAGGTTTAGGGTTACTTAATTATCAACAACCAAGAAAACAAAATTTTAAAGAAAAAAAACGCTTAAGGTTTAGAATTGGATGTTCCAAGATGAAGGTTACAAAATTCATGCTTCGTACTTCCAAATAAAGCAAGACATTAGCAGTATTTCAATAACTGGTTCTGATTATCAACATATTCAAATCATCTGTTTACATTCCATAATCCATTTTAATTTATGTTTTTACACAGACTACAAAAGGAATTAATAGTTTCTCCACTGCAATGCCATTAGCATGTAGCATGATATTCACTTTTCGTGTCTCAAAAAAGTGTCTTGGTTCTAAAGACAGAATTATTAATGAAAAGTAAAAAAGTTCGTCTCCATAAAATGTCATTCACCCTATATTAGAGATTAGTATTACGTCTTATGAGAATCTTGTTGCTTCTTTAAAAAATAGTTAGAGAAAGTGCAAAAGTATTTCCAATAAAGAAACTAAGACATATATTTTAGGACAGCGGAGTATGTGTTTACCCTAAAAAAATATGAGCTTTACAATCTATCATATTATTCATTATATCCCTTATATCTGGTAGACATATCCAATGCTCCAAAACCATGATGAAAGCCAAGTCACAATTAGATATAAGAAATTAGGAGAAAGTTCTCTGTTAAAAGATTTAAATTCATGCACTTATCCAAAAAAAGAAAAAAGGTCATTCTATTCATGCAATTGGATATGCAAATCAGAACAGAATAGAAACTAAGCACTTACAGAGAGTAGGGTCGCCAGACAAGTGTAAGGCTGAACATCCACTTTCGAAACATGGATTGCAAGAATGCCATTTGTCTTTCTTTCTCTTTTGTGTAGAACTTCCTGTAGATTTGTACACCTGAAAAAATGCCTGCCTATTACTCATGGACTACTACAAGTAGAAATCACGTTAAAGTCAGAGACCAAATTCATAAATAAATTTTATTAGGTGAACTTCTCAATTGAGTACATCAAAGCAACCACAAAGCCGAAAAAATACTTAACACAAAGCAGAAAACAAATAATTTTAATTTTTATGACATTGCTATCTAAATCCCTAAAACCTAGTAGTCCTTTCATATGGTTACTACATGCCTACCCATGGTATTATAACAGATTGTTCCAGAGGTCATGGAGAGTTCATAGGAAGGCAAAGTCGAATGAATGCAGCCCCTATTTCTCATTATCAGCTTTAATAGCTAATTTTCTCATGAGTTGATTTATTCCCATCGCATCTGTTATTGTTATTATTACTTATTGGGTCTATTATTATTACCGTCACTGTTCCTATTACTGTTATGCACAACAAAGTTTTGATTCTTAAAATTGTCACCGGAATATTTTCTGCTGCAAGCACAAAATTATTTCCAGCTATTTACTAGAAGAAGTAACTTTTTTTTTTTGCCTAGATGGATAAACTTTATCACCATACAGGAAGTGAAACTCAATAAAAATAGCAGTTCTTAGTTTCTTACCTTCTTCAATGGTTTCAACTCCAGGAAGAACCTTTGCAAGACTCTCTGTCCCCAAAATTTCAGTGAACGAAGCATATTGGTAGACATCTTGCAAATTTATGGAGTTACAAAGAGTAGAGCTAAGTGGAAATAAGGAAGTACAACCTAATTGCTGTTAGAAATACTGAATAAGTGTATTGTATTTCACCAAATAATAGAATATACATGATTGTCTTTATAGAGGAGGCATATGTGTGCAGTACAAGCAAGGGTGTAGTACAAGAATGTGTGCTATAAAAGTAATCTAGTTGGGGTGGATGTGAGACCAGCTTGAGGTTGCAAATCACGAAGGCATCCCTTAGGATGTGACTTGGTGAAGATATTTGCAAATTGATCTTTAGAGGAGACTAAGATCAGCTTGAGAGCACCATGGGCAAGATGATAACGAATAAAATGACAATCGATTTCGATATGTTTAGTCCGTTCATAGAAGACATCATTATGAGTAATATGAATAGCACTCTGGTTGTCACAATAAAGAGGAGTAGCAGAAGATGTGAACACACCTAAGTCTTTGAGAAGCCATCGTAGCCAAAGGAGCTCAGATGTGGTATCAGCAAGGGCACGATATTCTACTTCAGTACTGGAGCAGGCCACATGAGTTTGTTTCTTGCTTTGCCAAGAAATCAGAGAAGAACTAAGAAGAAAGCAATAACCAGTGGTGGACCTGCAATTAGTAGGATCTCCTGCCCAATCAGCATTAGAAAATGTACGGAGAACAAGAGGAGACTGAGCAGAGTAGAAAAGACCATAAAGGAGAGTGCCCTTTAGGTATCGAAGAATGCGCAGAATAGCAGCATAGTGAATCGATCGTGGAGCAGACAGATACTGACTCACTTGGTGAACAACATAGGAAATGTCTGGATAAGTGACAGTGAGATAAACTAGGTTGCCAACCAAGCATCTGTAAATAAAGAGAGGGATTAGACAATGGTTTCCTTCCTGAGGGAGTCAGATGCGCATTAAACTCAACTGGAGCGTCAACAATCTTGCCATCAATAAGTCCAGCTCGAGATAAGAGTTCAGAGGTATACTTGGCTTAAGTAATATAAAGTCCATCTGTAGAATGAGTGATTTCAAGACCCAAGAAGTAGTTGAGATGTCCAAGATCTTTCATCTCAAACTGCTGAATAAGAAAATCCTTGAGTTCTTGAATGCCAACTGAGGTTATCACCAGTTATAATCATATCATCCATATATAAGAGAAGTAAAATAGTGTCTTTGTCAGTGCAACGAAGAAATAAAGCAGAATCATAATGACTGGCCATGTAACCCAAGTGAGAGATGGTAGAGCTGAATTTAGCAAACTAAACTCGTGGAGCTTGTTTAAGGCATAAAGTGCACGTTGAAGGTGACAAACCTTGTTTGATTCAACAGAGAGACCATGAGGAGGTTGTATATAAACTTCTTCACTTAAATCCCCATTAATGAATGCATTTTTGACATCCATCTAAAAAATGTCTCATTTACTGGCAGCAGCAACAGCTAAAAGGGCACGAATAGATGAGATACGAGTAACCGGAGCAAACGTCTCTTCATAATCAATCACATACTCTTGTGTAAAACCTTTTGCAATAAGACGAGTTTTGTAGTGCTCAATGGACCCATCAGAGCGAGTCTTAATTTTGTAGATTCACTTATAATCAACCACAGATTTCCCAAGGGGAAAAGTCACCAAATCCCAAGTATGGTTTTTAGATAATGCATCAAGTTCCTCTTTCATTGCAATTTGCCATAAAGGGTTAGTGGAAGCCTCATGATAGGTGTAAGGCTCGTGCAGTGTAGCAAGGGCAGTGTAACAATGATAGTCAAGTAAATGTGCAGGAATGGATTTTACCTAAGTTGAGTGACGAGGTGGAATGTCTTGTGTAAGATCTTCAGTCGGAGCAGGAGTAGGGGACCTAAGCTTAGGGTTGGGTAGCTCGTCTTCGACCTATTCATCTTCCACCTGTTCATTAAAGGGTGAACTAGGAAAGGGATCAAGGATATCTGGTGGTTGGACAGAGAAGTCTACAGGAGAATCAGGAGTAGCTACATGAGGATCAGAAGCAGCTACAGAAGGAATATGTGCCTCATCTGGAAAAAGATTTAAGATAGAGGAGGAAGATATGGAGGCACGGAAGTGAGAGAGCTCGACAAAGGAGCGATGTTCCCAAAAGACAACATTGCGGGAGATACAAAGACGATGAGAGACAAGATCATAACACCAATACCCCTTTTGAGTTTCGCCATAGCCTAGAAAATAACAAAACCTTGACCAAGGCTCAAGTTTGTTATGCTCATGTGGCTGAAGAAGAACGAAACAAGCAGAACCAAAGGAGCGAAGGTGGTGATAATCTAGAGGTGTCCCAAAAAGGCGCTCATATGGAGTATGATTTTGGATAACAGGACTTGGAATGCGATTAATAGCATAAACAACATGAAGAGCAGCTTCGCCCCAAAAAGAAGCAGGAACTTTGGCAGAGAGAAGGAGAGTACGAACAGTGTCAAGAATATGATGAAATTTTCGTTCGGCTCTACCATTTTGCTGAGAGTTACCTGGACAAGTTAGTTGACGAACAGTGCCATAGGAATGCAAAACAGCTTGGAAAACATATTAAGTGTATTCAAGAGTATTATCAGATTGAAAATTTTTGACGCATTTGGAAAACTGAGTTTCAACCATTTTTGCAAAATTAGAATATAATTGCAATAATTCAGAACGATGTTTTATATTAAAAATCCGGCTATAGCGAGAGTAATCATCAACAAAGACAACAAAATATCGAGACCCACCAATACTAGAGACAGAGGAAGTCCTTCAAACATCAGAATGAATAAGGTCAAAGATATCAGTGGATATTGATTAACTAATATTGAAAGGCAAAACTGGTTGTTTTCCTAACTGACATAAAACACAATCAAAATTTTTTGTAGACACAGAACCTAACAAACTTCTAGAAGCCAATTGTTGTACTCGAAAGGAAGATGCGTGGCCAAGTCGAGCATGCCAAAGTGCAAGGGAAGGAATTGAAGAAATTGTAGCAGCTGCAGTAATAGAAACAGGAGCAATAAGTGGAAGACGAAGGTTGTCCACGGGAAATATACGACCAATTTTGGGATCGGTCCCAAGCTCCTGTCCTGTCCTCGGATACTGCACGATACACCCAGAATAATAAAAGATAATGCGATAACCCAACTCAGCTAATTGTCCCATAGAAAATAAATTGTAAGAAAGGTCAGGAACATTAAAGACCCTAGGAACCGAGATATTGGAGGTCGAAACGGAACCTATATTATGACCAGACATTGTGGAATCATTTGCTGTGCAAATATTGAGAGGGTGTGGTGTAGGTTTAAGTTCAGAAAATAAGGACGAGTGAGGTGTCATGTGATTGCTACAAGCAAAATCCATAAGCCAAGAGAAAGGAGATATACCAGATAGAGTTGAGAGAGAAGAGGAATAAGATGCATTACCAACCATACGAATGACATTAGCGATGATGTTTTTAAGGTCATCTGTGGACATGGTGAAAGTATGTCCTGAAGACTTAGATTGTGCAGAGACGAGAGCCATTGGTTGGACACTCTCAGTGTTAGCAACAGTAGCAGCAAAAATTGAAATAGCTGATTTGTTGCGATGATAGCAAGTCTCAATATTGTGGCTAAAACGTTTGCAAAAATTGCAAAAAATGTTTACTGGATTGTCGGCGACGATTATTGCAACAAGAAGAAGACCTGTCTTTATTCTTCATTTAGAAGCAAAATATGCAAAAATGAAATCTATGTAAAAAACTAGGTAAGGAGCACCTGGACTGCAAAAAGTCAACTCTGGCAAAAAGTCAACAATCAACAGTCAACACAGGTCAAAGTTAATAGGTAAAGTCAACGTTGGTCAAGTTTAACGGCGGTAGGTCAAAGATGACATAAGCAGTTGACCTGTGGATGACATAAGCGGCTAACTTCAAGTTGACGTGGCAGTGACGTCAGTTGATGACGTGGTAATGATGACGTCACTTAGGGCTGACATGGCATAGATGATGTTAGCAGGTCCAGATCAAGCGCGTGGCAGCGCATGAAGAAGAGTGACGGCGCGTGGAGGCACGTGGTTTGTCTCGCCGAAACTTTGAGTGGCGTGTGGGAGCACGTGGAGGCTCAGATGTGGAAGTTTCTGGTGGAGTTGAGTAGATCGGTTGACGGTCTACACAATGCTATATCTTGTGTTGTAATCGGAGGTCAGAGGTGACAGATCTGATAATGGCAGTGGTCTTGGCGGCGAAGAAGGAGTTTCTGGCGGTGGAGATTCAACCTTGAGGACCTCTGACAACAACAGAGCAGTCGAGAGAGGGCATTGAAAGGGCTTACTGACCGCAGAAGTTGAGGCAGCGGAAAATACCGACAAAGACAAGACTGCAAGACACAAGAAAATTAGAGCAGTGGCTCTGATACCATATTAGAAATACTGAATAAGTGTATTATATTTCACCAAATAATAGAATATACATGAGTGCCTTTATATAGGAGGCATATGTGTGCAGTACAAGCAAGAGTGTAGTATAAGAATGTGTGCTATACAAGTAATCTAGTTGGGTTTAAAGCCCACAACACTATATACGTTAACAATTGCAAAAACAGGATTGGCACCTGAATTTAAACACCACACATTTGTTGAAATGGATTAAAGTTCCTGAACCAATTCTGTGACCATGAAAGGTAAAAATTGATGCAAATCAATCGACAAAGAAACAATGAAGTAAAATTACCAAACAAACAGAAAATCCATCATTTAACTTTGGAAAAATTGAACTAGAAAAGATTATCAAGATCCCAGAAGAATTTAATATATTTATAATTCAAACTTATTTTGGATAATCAAACTATATGATAAGCCAGCTTATTTGCTTAAATTCACTTTTTTGTCTCATCGCAAATAAGCTGACCAAACGCATACTTACCTTAATGGGTATATTCTGTCTACTTTTGGGGTGAGAAATTAGCTCAAGTGACCTTGTTTTATACTCTTATGGATGTATATGTTACATATTACATTTTAAGCAAAAGTTGATCAAATCTGATTAAATGGAAATGGGAATAGGATCCTCTATATCTCAAATGAATTGATTTCATGGTTTAGATTTTAAACATTACAAATCTAAAGATGTCTTCTAGTGTCATCATGTATACCTTTAAGATACAAAAATTAAAATATGAACAGTGAAATGGACTATCTTTATCCCACTTAAAATTGAGAGGAACCTTGTCCTTTCAAATGAAAGTGTTCATAGGGAAAATTCTTAGGCTGAGGAGTATAACATGACCCCAATTCTATGTTTTTGATGTTCTAACCTTTTGATTAATTTAGAATCAGTGAAAAAACTAACAAAACAAAATTACACCTCCTACATACATAACATTGCATTTTGGTGCTGGCATCTGGAATCCACGGTAGGCATGAAAACCCATCCATACTTGTTCTCATTAAAAAGTATGAATATAAAGAATTATATGTCAAAAAAAGAAGAAGAGAGAGAGAGTGAGAGAAAGTACATCAAAAAGCATTTACCAATTGATTCTTACTGATTTATGCATAAAAGTGGAATTTTTCATACCTATTATAGTCACTAACGGCACACCATCTATAGACAATGTCAAATTGCCAAATAGGATTCACTTCAAACAGGATTGACAATAACACATCAAAAGATTTAGAGTGAAAGGAGATGTGATTTGTTTGTTTATTTAGACCCCTTAAAATAGATTGTTTAACCTAATATATTAGTCAAGTGATTACTTAGGTTAATTATGAGATCTAGGTTAAATAGAGAAAGATCATATCATGCACAAAAGCGGAAAAGTAAAGAACACACCGACATGATCACCTAGGAAAACCAATGAAACGAACAGTTTCAAGGTAAAAACCTAGGGAGGATTTGACCTAATTATTCTCAAGGTAAAACAAATCCACTAAAAGAGAATTGAAGTTTTCACAAAAGATTTTATCCTAAATCTATTGCTACTTCTAATAGTAACTTACTGACACGACCACGTGCAAGCTTCGAATCCACAGACTCTTTCTCTCTTGGATTTGCAGAACACAAACTTCCACGTTTGTGACTTTGAGATCCTATTCAAAGGTTTCAGATCACCACTTGTTGATCTTGCATCAACTAGATTCCACCAGCACTTGATTGTTGATCTTGTTCTGGTAGAAACTTGTAGATTTAGAAGGTACAGAACCTCTCAGATCTCACAGGAGTAACTTACAAGTATTCCAAAGCTCTTCAAAATGTAGTTATAGTTTTTCTTTTATATTTAGGAGTGTTGGATTGAAACCCTAAAAGTTTTTGCGGGCTTGGGCCTAATTTAAAATTCTGCAGAAATTACTTTTTTGCGATTTTCGATCGGTCAAGCCTGATCTTCGATCGATCAAACTTCATAGAAATTGACTTCTTTTTTTTGCAGCTTGAATATTCTTGAGACTTGACTTGAAACACTTTGAGCAATGTCTAACACCTATTTTAAACATGTTTTTGTTCTCGGTTTGCCAGCATATACAAATTGAGACTCTAAACATTTAATTCTAAATCTTTAGAGTCTAACATGATTCATGGTTTCCTTTTACTTTTTTATTGCTAAGATACACACGCATTTAATGGGTCTTGAACCCACAACCTCACCCTCTACCTTGCTCTTACAGGGGGAGGAGGTGCCTTTTGAGTTAGAGCTCAATGGCAATGATGATTGATGAGATTCATAGTTATCACAAAGATTTAGTTAAATTCTCTAGTTATGACAAAGAAATCTGATCCAGTTATGTTCAAACAATAAACATGGAGATTCATATCAGAAACACATTGATACCTTTTAGCTGTGAAAAGAAAGGCTCCTCAACATGAAGTTCATGGACAACAGACTTCAAAACCTGATGAGAGAAAACATTTGTTTGATTAATAATACTCTTAGAAAATTTGGTATTGAATGACACCCTCAGTTAAAAATTTAAAACTTACATTCACAATTTACGATCCCTTAACCAAAACCAGCTCCTGCCATTCATTTTCTTCCTGCTTAGAGGAGCTTCCTTCAGGGATAAACTTCAAATTGCTATATGTCCTACAAAAGGCTTTAGAATTGATTGATTCTAATAAAGCTTACGGCAGACACTTGTATAAGGGATATGGAGGGACTCCTTCAAAAAGATTCTGCATAAGGAGTTTGAACCATAAAGAATTAACACTCCTTGAACGTAATAAAACAGACATCTAAAATTCCAGTGCAAATTGCACTTTCCCCATTAATTATGGTGCAGTTTGCAATATCCTCTAAACTTTATAACTCAGCAATGACAAGGAACTATAGTTCAACTATTACTTCCTTCTCCCATAATAATAGGATAGGGTGGGGTTATTCAGGACCCACTAGGTGCCTCTATAACTTACAACAACAACAACAGCTAATCCTTAGTCACAAGAATTTGTGGTCAATTATTAATCCTCAACAAAGTAGCCAAGGTTGGCATGGCTTAAGGTGTATATGTAGAAATTGATTCATCTATGATAAATTGACTAAATTTTATGTTGTTTGTCAATTTACATCAACCCTCCTCCCTTTTCTAGGCTAAGTACAAATAAAAGTGAAGCCTAAGTGTGTGTATAACTTGCCAAAAAAAAAAAAAAAAAAAACCTTTCAAAGTCGAGCAATATTGCTTTATCTATTGGTAATAAACACCTTGCCTATATTGTTAAGATTCAAATACAATTTTTTTTGGGAAAACGTGTCTAAAAATATTTTAAATTTTATGTTAAATTACCATACCTAAAGAGGTATAATTATAATATAATGAACGCATTAGTTTCTAAAATAAAAGAACAAGAAATAACTTAATTCGAGATAATATCCTTCTAACAGGAAGAAATTGAGAAAGAGAAAATTTTAAGAAAAATGTGAGAAATTGCATCTTATTTCTTCAATGTTATAATGCTGTGGACCACAAGTATTAATCTTGCAAATCTTCTTATTTATTTTTTAATAAATACAAGTTGTTAGCAAATCTTATTAGCCAAATAACCAACTAACAACCATGAAGCACAGACACAATTTTGGCCTGACTCGGCCGTTTCGGCTGATACAGGCCGATACGGACCGAGTCGGCCCGATTTCGGCCGCGTCGATGCCGATTTTGGCCGCGTCGGCCCGAGTTGGGATCCGCCACGTGGCGCGACGCGGCACGACTCGGGACGGACGTGCGGTCTGCGGCGTCCCTCCCGCGTTGCCGCATCCCGCCGCGTCGAACGCGGGTGCGCCGGCCTGGGAGCCGCGTCCGTGCATCCTTGCTATACAACCAAGAAGTCAAGAAAAAAAAAAAAAGAAGTCAAAAAGCACCCCGCCCCCCTCGACCCCAAACACAAAAAAAAAAAAAAAAAAAAAAAAAAAATGGAAACACTCGATCACGACCCTCAACAAAGCGAGTATCGACTAAAGACTCTTCAACCTCAAGGATAGACGCCTGAGGTTATTGGTAATGTCTTCATTCACAACCCTGAGGTTATTAATTTTTTATTTTAAGGGCAATGTTCCTTTTTTTTTTTTTTTTTTTTTAGGCCTGGCGTTCTTTTTATTATTATTTTATTTTATTTTTTTTCTGATTCTGATTCTGAGCAGTAACCTGCCTCTTCCCTTTTTATTTTCTATTTTTTTTTTGTTTGTTTTGATTTTTAGGGCCTGGGTGTGATAGCTGTTTTTTTTTTTTTTTTTTTTTTTTTTTTTTTAATATGCGATTTTTATTTTGGGACATGATTTTTATTTTTTAAATAAATTTGGGTGATTAGTCTTTTTATTTTAATTGAGTATCATTCTTTAACAAAATTATATGAGAAAATTTATTCAAACTCATTTTTTTCCATTCCTTCATTTTTTCATTCCCAACAATCAAAAATGAGAGAAAATAATATATTTTCTATCCTCCACCATTTTCTATTCTTCCATTTTTTCACATTTCCAACCAAACAGACCCTAAGCGTGTGTTTCAATTTTTTCCACATATTCTCAAGTGTCTTGTTTAGTCTCTTTAGTCCACAGCATTTCACTTCCCACACACAAATCTCATCTCAGTTATTCTCTCTCTCATACTTTTAAATTTTTCCGTTTAAGTTTGATTAGAGGGGTGAAAAAGTGGGAGAATAAAAAATATGAAAATGATAGAAAAGATTTAATTTTTCCTCATGTGTGTTTGGTTTGAAGGATAGAATAGTTGAGAGATGAAAAACTTATTTGTTTAGTTAAGGAGAAAAGTGAGAAGATAGAAAAAATAGTTTATATGAATTTACTTTGAAATTTTATTTTATTCAAATCATTCTAATTTTATGTGAAATAAAAAATTTCTTTTATTTGAAATATATTTTAATTATAAATATATACCATAAAATATGCATTTCAATACATTTTTTTTAAGTAAAAGAATATATATTAGCTATTAAATGTTTTGGACCTCAAAAAGCAAAAAAAAAAAAAAAAAAAAAGATCCTAATTAAAAAATATATATTATGATATAAAAATTCAAATAAATATTTAAATATAAAAATAATCTCACATTATTCGTTGGTAAAGGGCCTTAAAATATATATAGTCAATTAGTTAGCCTTGACTTACGGTTGTAGCATATATATATAATATAAATTCTAAAGTATTTTTAGGAAAAAAAAAACAAAAACAAAATTATAAACTACAACTTTTGTTTTGTTTTGTTTTTTTTCCCGACTATATATATATATATATATATATATATATATATATTATTTTTTTCAATCATCAACTTATTTGTGTTTATTTTGATTGGTGAGTAAAAGTTTTGCACCTTAAAAAGTGATTTTTTATTTATTTAAAAACAAAAACAAAAAGCTGAGATGCATATGACAAGTTCGAGTAATATTCTGTCGCAGTAACCCAGTTTCTTTTGCTAGTCATCTATGAATCCCGCCCTTTTGTCTCATCCGGAACATATGCTGTTAGTTCAGGGGTATCCACGAAGAGTTCCTATCGGTCGCACTTCAAAGACTATGAAGTATTTCAGCGTCTCAAAGCCAGCGCTGAACAGCACTTAAGAGTTTTTGCACTTGAGATTGTGGAAGGCAGTGATGGAGGTGAGGAGGACGTTTCATTACAACTAGAATATCAGCGCTCACAGGAGACATCTGCCTCCGGATGCCAAGAAGAGCCCATGCTTAACTTTGGAGGCAATAGGGGAGCCAGTGGCAGATATGAAGGTGGAGGTGAAGAAGAAGAGGGAAGAGATGGAAGTAGAGGGAATGGTAGTGGCAGACGTGGAGGCAGAGGAGGAGGGGGAGACGGGGGAGGAGGAGGAGGAGACGGCGGAGGAGGAGGAGGGAGAGGTGGAGGTGGAGGGGGAGGCGGAGATGGAGAGGGAAGTGACTTGGAAAGCAGAGGTGGAGACAAGAAGAAATTGAGATCCACTCTAGACGTATTAAAACTTGCAATAATGTCCATCGCTATCACAGCACAAACATCTGGTTCGGCTATTGCCTTGAAAGTTGGTGGCCAAGCTTTCTTGACTAAGCTTCTCCTAGTTTTGGTGATGACAGGTAACCTAGTAGGTTACCTTTGTAGCATGATCTCTGTCTTGCTAATGCATACGATGCCACGAGTTGCTCGTGTATTGGGAGTGATAGGATGTGCTGCTACTGCCTTGGGGTTCCTAATATTGATTGTGACGTTCATCCAAGAGTTGTTAATCAAAGGGTTGTACAATGGAGAATGAAAATTATAAAAAATAATGTGTGCTATTTTTTATTTTATGAAGGACTTTTATATTTAAATTGTATCAGCAATGTAAATTAAAATTCTTCCTTTTATGAATAGATAATGCGTGCTTTGTCTTCTGGTTGTCCTCTTTAAAAAGTATGGATTAAAAGTCTACCATGGGAGAATTAGATTGGTAATCAGACCAAGAATACTGAAAGGCAACACAATAAAATGAAAGTAGTTCTTATTATTCTTTCAGGGCTTGCCGAAGAGGTAGTTCCTTACAAGGGATTACAAACTTAATTAATTCCATTTACCAAAAAGGAGCCAAGTGATAGTAGTGAAAATTTAATTCCATTATCCAAAAGGAGCCAAATGTGACCTCAGTGTTAGAAAAGTTTTTATGACTAAGCGCTACCTGCTGCAAGGTCACAAACCTTCACTGGGTTATTCAAAAATTTCAATTCATGGTTCACATTTTATGTGAGAATTCATGGGAAGCAACAAAAGGTAAATCACCATCTTAATAATGCATCATGATTACAGATTTCAACACAATTGCTGAAACTGCCTTGCACTTATTTAGGAATTATGTATTTGCAAGGGCAGTACAGTTTGGAATCCTGTGGAGTTGCAGGATTGGCGCATTGGGAGTAGATACAATAAGGGAATTTGTTAAGTTTTTGATAGCACTCGAGGGAGAGGAGGGTAGGATGAAGTGTGTGAGAAGGAATGGTTTGCGATGGCTGCTGCAACTCTTGGGGCTTTCTGGAAAACAAGGAATGACTTGGTTTAATTAAAAAGTTGCAGATCCCATATAGAGAGAAAAAATTATGAGTGGATTCTACCTCAGAAACACTGGTTGAAATTGAATGTTGATGCTGTGTGGGGATCTTGTAAAGCCTTTGCTGCAGCTGTGCTGAGGCATAAAGAGGGTAGTTTGCTGCAGTATGGACCTTAAACGTGAGCTGTAGTTCACTAATGCTTTCTGAGGCAATCAGGAATGCAATTCATTTCAGTAAAAGAATAGAAACTGACAGGGTAACAATTGAGAGCGATGCCCGAGTGGTAGTGCGAGATGCTAAGAAGCAATCCTCAGAGGTAGCTTGTGAGATTAGTTTGGTAATTCAAGATATAAGGGATTTGGTTTCAGCATTAGGTGGGAAGAATTGTTTTGTTTGATTGGGTGGCAAGGGAACGAAATTCTATAGCTCATGGGTTCAATAATTGGGCATTGGAAAATAACTTTCATGGGCTTATACCCCGTTTTGTTTGTCTGGGATGTAGAAGTATATTGTTGTTGTTTTTAATTGACAATTACGTTCAAGTGACAGTTCCAATTTGTCTATTAGAATGAAATATTTTGGAATCGGAACCATTTCAAGGTTACCACTAATTTTTATATAATATATATATATATTAGAGAGAGAGAGAGAGAGAGAGATTTCCAACCAGAACCATATATAAACCTGGTTGGGTCATCAAGCTTGTTAGGACTTTTCCATGATTGTATTTGATACTATGCATTTAGTTGGGCTTCTTCATTTAATCGCTTAAGGTTTAGGGTTACTTATCAAAAAAATAAAAAGCTTAAGGTTTAGAATTGGATGTCCAAGATGATACATAATTCCAAATAAAGCAGGACAATAGCAATATTTTAGTAACTGGTTTCAACTGTCAACAGATACAAGTCATCTGTTTACATTCCATAATCCATTTTAATTTATTGTTTTCACAAACTACAAAAGAAATTAATAATTGCAAAAATTATTGATTTCAACTGTAATTTTTCCACTGCAACTCCATTAGTATGTAGCATGACATACACTATTTGTGTCTCAAAAAAAGTGTCTTGGTTCTAAAAGGTTCAAGTCTTCATTAAATCAATGTTGTTAAAAGCACGCTTAAAGCTCAAAGCTCAAAGCCCCAAAGTCTGAGCACTTTGCTTGGTCAAAGAAAAGCTCATTTAATGAAGCAAGCTTTAGGCAAGCTTTTTGGGCACCTTTTGAAGAAGCACAAAGCACGCTTAACACTGCATAAAATGCCATTCACCCTATTTTAGAGATTAGTGTAACTTTTTATGAGAATCTTATTGTTTCTTTAAAAAAGGTAAGAATAGTTAAAGACAATGTGGAAGTATTTCCACTTTGAAAAGTGGATACTTATTTTGGGCCCCTCCAATAAAGAAACAAAGACATATTTTAGAACGGTGGAGTATATGTTTACCCTAAAAACTATGAAATTTACATTCTATCCTGTTATTCATTATATCCCTTATCTCTGGCTGACATATCCAATGCTCCAACAGCATGATGAAAGCTAAGTCACAATCATATCTAATAAATTAGGAGAAAGTTCTTTGTTAAAAGATTTGAAGTCATTCTATTCATGCAATTGGATATGCAAATCATAACAGAGCAGCAACGAAGCACTAACGGGGAGTAGGATTGCCAGACAAGCGTAAGGCTGAACATCCACTTTTGAAACATGGATTGCAAGAACGCCATTTGTCTTTTCTTTCTCTTCTGCGTAGAACTTCTTGTAGATTTGTATGCTTGAAAAAGTGCATGCCTATTACTCAAGGACTACTACAAGTAGAAATCACTTTAAAGTCAGAAATCAAATTCATAAATAATTTTTATTAGGTGAACCTCTCAATTGAGTACATCCAAGCAACCACAAACCAAAAAAAAAAAAAATGCTTAACACAAAGCAGAAAACAAATAATTTTAAGTTTTTATGACATTACTATCTAAATCCCTAAAACCTAGTCGTCCTTTCATATGGTTAAAAAAAGTTACTACCCCCTTCCCTTGGTATTATAACAGATTGTTCTAGAGGTCAAGGAGAGTTCATGGAAGGCAAATTTGAAGGAATGCAGCCTCTATTTCTCTTTATCAGCTTTAACAGCTAATTTTCTCAAGTTGATTTATTCCCATAGGGTCTGTTATTGTTATTATTACTCTAATTAGTTTTGGGCCAACAGGAGAGAGAAGAAGAGGGGGGGGGGAGATTCAAACTAGTGACCTCCGCTTCCATTGGGTCTATTGTTATTATAGTCACTATTCCTATTAGTATTATGCACAATAAAGTTTTTGAATCTTAAAAATGTCGCTAGAATATTTTCTACTGCAATCACAAAATTATTTACAGCTATTTACCAGAACAATTAACTTCTTTTTGCCTAGATGGATAAACTTTATCACCATATAGGAAGTGAAACACAATTAAAAAAAAAAAAAAAAAAGCAGTTGTTACTTTCTTCAACAGTTCAACTCTAGGAAGAACCTGTGCAAGACTATCTACCCCTAACATTTCAATGAATGACGCATATTGGTGGACATCCTGCAACTTTATTATATTACAAAGATCAGAGCCAAGTGGAAATAAGGAAGTACAAATTAATTGAAAAAACAGGATTGGCACCTAAACTTCAAACACCACACATTTGTTGAAAAGGAAGTATGAATTAGTTAAATATTACATATAACATTTTGAACAAAATTTGATCAAATCTGATTAAGTTGAAATGGGAATAGGATCCTCTCCATCTCAAATGAATCGATTTCATGATTCGGATTTTAAATATTACAAATCTAAAGATGTCTCTAGTGCCATCATCATGTATACCTTTTAGATGCAACAAATAAAATATGAACATTGAAATGGACTATCTCCATTTTACTTGAAATTGAGAGGAACCTTGCCCATTCAAATGATACTGTTCTTAGGGAAAATTCTTAGGTTGAGGAGTATAGCATGACTCCAATTATATGTTTTTGACGCTCTAACCTTTTGATTAATTTAGAATCAGTGACAAAACCAACAAAACAAAAATTACACCTCCTACATACATAACATTGCATTCTAGTGTCGGCATCTGGTATCCATGGTAGACGCAAAAACCCATTCATACTTGTTCTCATTTAAAAGTATGAAAATAAAGAATTATATGTCCAAAAAAAAAAAAGAAAAAAAAAAGAATATACAAAGTACATCAGAAAGCATTCACCAACTGATTCCTACTGATTTATGCATAAAAGTGAAAATTTTCATATTTATTGTAGTCACCAACGGCACACCTTCCTTCAATGCCATTTACAGACTATGTCTAATTACCAGATATGATTCACTTCAAATAGGATTGGCAATAACGCATATAGAGATTTAGAATAAAAAGTGATGAGATTGATAATTTCATTTTACTTTTTTATGTTGAAAAATATGACTAAATAAACAAGTTTTGATTCAACAACACAAACCCTAAAAAATTAGCAATGACAAAAATAAATAGATAGAGTTAGAATGATCTCACAAACTATAGAATCACGCAAAATGCGTTGTCTTTAAAGGTTGATTCGTGCCAGCTAGAGTAGAACTCGGTATGAATGACTCTCTTGGCCGAACAACCCTCCAAGATTAGACTATAGTAATTTCTTCAAGTTGATCACACACTCAAGCAAGAAGAACTAGGAACAACCTTACTCTTACCTTTCCTTTCCTTAAAAAAAAAATTACTGAAGCTGAAACTTTTGCAGCAAAACAGAGCAAAGACAGAGGGGATATGCGGCTGGAGAAGAGGAAGAAAAATGATGATTGAATAGTGTGTGTTGTAGGGTTTATATGCTAACTAAAGGAAGATAAGTGGGCTAACTAAAGGGCAAGTTCTCCAACGGCTACTGTGCAGATTTGGTGCCCAATAGGCTGTTCAATAAATGCCCAACGGGCTACTCAGAAGCTCACCAATGGACACAACAAAATCAAATCAAGTTTGGGCTAAAAGAAAGTAAGGAAAAAGGTGCGGCCCAAGAATGATGTAATAAACCCAAATCCAAGCCCAAGCCAACAACTAGCCCATTGTGATCCAACTTACCACCTAAGTTGTGCAAAGTCTTATAAACTCATAACAAGATTTATTCCTAACCAATGTGGGACATAAACATACCTTAAGTGTTTGAAACACATACTCCAACATTTTATTGGTAAGATACACTCGCATCTGGCGGGTCTTGTATTCACAACCTCACCCTCCACCTTGCTCTAACAAAGGGAGGAGGTGCCTTTTGAGCTAGAGCTCAATGGCAATGATAAGATTCATAGTTAGGACAAAGAATTACTTAAATTCTCTACTTATGACAAAGAAATCTGATCCAGTTATGTTCAGACAATAGACATGGAGATTCATAGCAAAAATACATTGATACCTTTTAGCTGCAAAGATATCAATGTATTTTTGATACATGGAGATCCACAAACATCTGTTAGATTAATGTATATAAAGAAAATTTGGCATTGAATGACACCCTCAGTTAAAAATTTAAAACTTACATTCATGATTTCCAATTCCTTATCCAAAAAACTAGCTTTTGCCATTCATTTTCTTCCTGCTTCAAGGAGCTTCATTCATGGAAAAACTTCAAACCACTCTCTGACCTACAAATGTCTTTTGAATTGATTGATTCTAATAAAGTTGATGCCAATCGCTTGGATAAGGGATATGGAGGAACTCTTTTAAAAGAATCTACATAATGAGTATGAACTATGAAGAGTTAACATCCTCCTTGAAAGTAATAAAGCAAACATCTAAAATTCCAGTGCAAATTGCACTTTTTCTTGAGGTGGGCATGCCTCAAGGTGTATATGTAGGAGCAGATTCATTCATAATAAAGCAACTAAATTTTATGTTGTTTGTCAACCATCTACAACCCTCCTCACTTTTTCAGTCTAAGCAATAGATAGGTGCATATCTAAATTGCCGCCAAGCAATATCAACTTATTTATCGGCAATAAACACTTTATCCTAAGGTGGTATAATTGCAATGTAATGAATCCGTTAGTTTGGCATTATTTTCATTTTGACCCTTCATGTTTCAAACTTTGTCCCTTCGTGTATGATTCAAATTTTTTGTTTAGCTTGTCATGAGAATAAAAATTTTAAAATGTAAAAAGCCAAACAGAAAACTGAAACGAAAATTTGAGAAAGCGAGAAAGTTGCATCTTATTTCTAGGAAGCACAAACATAGGTACGATACGGTAACATGAGTATTTTTGAAAAATTATAACATATAACGGCCGGTACTACACTAGTACAATGCAGATACGACATCCTAAATAAAATGTCCATGTACCCTAGTCTTATTTCTTCAATGCAGAAAAGTATTTATACAACTTGTAACCAACTTGCCCCAACTCTTGCAATCTTTCAACTAACTAATTAACTATCTTGACTCTTCTTGATTACAAGGCTAACTATGTGATTACAATAATCAAACCTATAGTACATGTTTGGGTTCACAATTTGATTAAAATTCTAATAACCTAGAAAAACAAACTATCCGGAACTAAGTGTATCAAAGAAAGAAAAAAAAGGCATTGAATTCATCAAATGTTACTGGTGGTGGTCATGTTGGGATCGAGTTTGAGGAGGTTGAAGCAGAAGGAGTTGGAGAGGCCTAGATCAAATTCTAAGGTTTCGTTTATGTGAGACTCCAGAGTGTACTTCACCACCTCTTCCATACACTCCCTCAGTTAACCAGAGTGTAATAAGTGCCCACCACATACCATTTTCCTTCGGTCATAAATTATAATTAACAAAGTTAAGATGGAAAGATTAATTTTGACAATTCTTAAACTTCATTATTTGAGTGAAAACTAATTTTTATTATACTTGTGATTTAAAGTCACCCAAAGACAATTATCTAACTTCAAGGAAACAGTTATATATGGGTTTGGTAGTACGTAACTTAGTCGGATTTTTATGTGAAATACACAAATTAATAAATGTCAGTAGGAAAAAAGCCTACATTAACAAGCCTATTAGAAGTGATATACACTCGAATTGATAATAAATAGTTTATAAATTTATGAGCATAAAGCCTTTAACAAACCTACAGATTGATTATAGACTGTTTTGATACAAAGAGATCATACTCTGGGTTTTTGTGTTTGATTGTGCATGTCCTCCATTTAAAATATTTCTCTCTATTTATATTTAAGGCTTTGATATTTAACATTGTCTTTTTTTTGCCAACTGTCATGCACTTATTTGGATAGAACTACTCGAGATAACAGCTAGTCTTTAGTTTCCAATGGATTGGTGCCATTTCTCTCCCTTAAGGGCTTCAATTTCTTGTTTTGTTTGTTTGTTTCTTTATTTATATATTTTTTTATTAATAGCTGAGAGTTCTTTGTTAATTCACTAATGACAAAGCAGTCCTGTTGGCAACGCCTTTGTGCAATATTGGCCTAACACTCTTTTTTTTATATAGAAAAAGCACTAATGACTTAATAGTACAAAACTAACAAAGAAACATAAAAGTCAACTTATTTTATTATTTAGTTTACTTTTGCTATCATTTATAGATTTTAATATATTTTTTGGAACTAGAGTATCAGTGTATTATTTTAACAAATTTTTATCACTATTTTTTACAAAAAAATTTACCGTTATAACCAAATAAGTGCATCTGAACAGACCCTGAAGGGGGTGTATTAGCAGCCGGTCTTTTTTGAAGTCTAAACAATACTAGTGAGAGGATTGGTGTTATGCAAAGAGTAGTTGAAATATTTAAGTAGGGCATAACAAAAAATTAGTAAAGTGTAACCTTGAAAAAGTAGAGGTGTTAAAGGTGAATTATCCCAATGCAGCTGATTAAAGTAATATTTTCTCAGTTTTGGGGAAAAACAAATCGTGATTTCAGGGATAAAGATCAATCTCTTCTCCTAATTCAGAAATAATCATCCAAACCCATAGTAGACAGTTGACAGTCCAAAACCAACATAAACCCACAAGGCCAAATCCCATGAGCTTCAAGAGCAAGACCCACTTCTCCTAGAACACTTACTCAAGTGGAGCAGCCCATCAAGTCAACGCTGCTAATTCCAGTTCTGGGTATGTTTCTGAAACGCAATAATTCCTATTTCTGTTGTTTTGTTTTGTTTTTTTGTTTGTTTGTTTTTGTTTTTTTTTTTTTTTTGGTGACTGAGAATATACAAGACCTGGCCTTTTGTCATCTGTTTGATATTGTTTTCAGGAAAAATTTACCTTTAAACGGGCTTAGAAAAATCTTGCTTCAATCCACTGCATGTAGTTTTAGTCACGTGGACTTTTTATTTTTTTTTAGCGGGTCATATAACTTATTTCAATAATACACGTGGATATGAAGTTCATGAATCGACAAATACATAACGAGTTAGAAGAGATCTAAATAGATGTAAAAGAAAACTCTGTCCTTTTGTCATCCACTTGTTTTTGCTTTCCCTTTGAATTCTTTATTTATTTATTTATTTGTTAAGAATTTGCCAATTCGGATAAGGCTCTTTGTGATATAAAATAGTTGGTGTTTTATTGATCAAAATAATACAAAACAAAACACTGCTTAACATTCTCCTTAACGCTAAATAAGCTTATTTCAACCGCCTTATTTTGCTTTAAAAAAAAAAAAACTTGTATCTAGAAAAATGAGAATTTAGAAAGCTGTACCTCGAAAAAAATCAAAATTCCCCTTTCTCATCCAAACAAGAACCTACTACTAGATCAAGATGTAAAGGTTGTACTTATATATATATATTCATCATATTATTTTCTCTCTTTTGCGTGGAAAACAGAGAGTATAACTTTAGATAGAGCAGAAATGGAAGAAAATAATACATATGACCAACCTTAACTAATTTCCTGAGGATCTATATCTGACCCCAAGATTTTGGGACCACGACTTTGTTTGTTGTTGTTGTTGTTGTTGTTGTTGCATGATAAACATATCTTTGCTCCAGTTTTTTAGAAATTTTATTCATTAGTGTCAAAGGTACCATAATATGCAAGCAGAGTATACCTTGTTTCTATACTTTCAAGTTCATTAATCATTTTGCGGCACATTATCTTTATCTCCTCCTGAATTTTGTTCTACTATGTCAGCTGCTATTTGTAGTAATGAATGTCTAAATCCAAAGTGCACCTCAAAACTAACAAAACTCAAATTTTGACTGTTGATGTTCAACAGTCTGTCTGGACAGGGCACGCTTTCTCTTCAGTTGGACAATCATAAAAAATCAGATGGACAACTCTGATATCTCTAAGCAGTTGGAGAACAGTAGAGCACGGATACGCAGTGTGTACAACATTGGACAGTCATCCAACCCTAGTAGAGAAGATAAGAACCAGGGGTACACCGGATCACTTCCTCCAGATGTGATCCCTGTGAATCGAAGAGATCCAAACACTGACCTAAGAACAGCACAAACATTTAGGCTCCCTACACTCATTGAAGAATTTAATGACATTCTGAGTTTGGATGGTCTAGTAGTATCTAAAGATGATTTCTTAGATAATGAATGGGCTGACAGACCTGCTGTTAGACTGACAACATTAACAGATCAACAAGTATGTCAGCTGGGAAGGTTTCTATTGCATTCTTTACAGACAAGGATATCCAAACAAGGTGTTGCAGTCATTTTTGTTTTAGCATTCCATTTGAGAGCTCCAGGAGTAGGATCCACTGAAAGAATGTTTGAAGCTACAGATCCACATAGTAAACCGTCTGATAGAGAGTATAGTGACTTTGAAGATGTCCTAGTACCCAGAAGAGAATCAATTCAAGCATCAGAGCGTGGACATGTAGTAGAGAATGCCAAAGCGTACTCATTCTTAGCTGCATCAATGCTCCGATTGTTCACACGATCCTCTGAAAACTATTGCCCAGCTTGGAATCACATTGTCAATGGATTTAAAACTTTTTACATTCGTCATTGTCCTGTTACTAAAATTGTTCCTAAAGCAGAGGTGATCCAGGCCATCCATGTACATTTTGCTTGTGATAAAGTATTCAAAGCTACATTATACAGATTGTTATATATGTCTAACTCAAAGCCCAGCAATGATAGTCTCAAGGGATTTCTGTACGATAACCATCTGTCTCACAATGGTATGCATATCGTTTCAATATTCTGTAGGCTGCGTGATGCTTTAAATTGCAATCCTGATATTTTGTTAAAGGCTATACGGACCCCACAATTTGACCGGCAGATTCAAGCTCTGGTGAAAATTCTTGGATACATGAATGAAGAAGTAGGTCAACATGAGAGGCAGATGTGGAAATATGGGAGAATTTTCGATGAAAAATTCATGTCTGTATTACAGACAAAAGCATGTCCTAAATTGGTAATGATGTTAGCTGCTGCTCTTCAACAAGAAAGACCTGAAGGAGCAGAGAATATTCTAAAAATCAAACAACTTGAAGATGTGAGTGAGGAAAATAAAAAGAAATGTATTATGGTTGCCGAAGCTGTGAGAAAGATGATTAAATCCTCACACAAACAAACAGCCTGATTCATCGTCTGCAATTGAGTAAGTTATTGACCTTCATATATCTTCCATGGACAACTTTTTTCTTTTCCTTTTATGTAAGGATTCTCTGCTTTTATTTAAGTAAGATAATACATCCTATGTTCAGATGGCTGTGTCAAGTAGGCACTTTTTTTCCTCCATGGAGGACATCCTAGATTTACGTAATTTGACTAATTTCAGTTTTAACTATTTTGATGCTCTAGTACATAACCTGTGTACAGTGGGCATCAGATTTGTTTGATCTTTTAAATAAAACGTCATATTTACCTATATATGTTGTTTATATGTAAAAGCATAGCTCCTCTTGACCGAACATAACATTTTCATAGGCATCCTAATTCATTCACTTTCTAGTAGGTCAATCTCGGTGTATTGATCATGATGTGATTAAAGGATGTGTTAGGTCAAAATCAATAAGAACTGGGGCGGTAAATGAGTCAAGTTGTTTATAAATAACTCAAGGCCAGCTTGGGAAAAGATTTGTTTATGTTCATTTGTTTAACAACTAAGCCAAGCTCAAACCCAAGTTTAGGCTCGATTGTTAAACGAACCAAGCTCCAACATAATAATGTGTTTGTGAAAAAACTAGTGAACATGAGACTCGATTTAACTATATATAATATTATATATTTATATGTATATATCTAATAATGTACTGAATTAGACTTGAGATTGTAAGTTTGTAAATGAGTTCATACGATATCAAATTATTATTTTGTAGTTTATTGATGATATAAACAGTCCCTTTGTAGTAAAAATTATAATTTTTGTAAATCCATGAATGAAAATTATTTTATCTAAATTATTAGCATAGATTTTGAAGGGATAATTTTTTGTTGTTGTTGTGATTTTACTATATATGAGAAAAGAATAAGTTAACATGTAGTTTTGTTTGGTGATTAACTCAAGTTTGGCTTGTGTTGAAATATATTTAAATGAACAATCTTGAATTTTTAATATTTGGCTCGTTTATAGCCCCTAATAAGGACACCATTGGAGGGTAACGGGTATTTGTATACTTTTATTATTTTATGTTAGTAGTATATTAAGACGGTAGGCACACTTACACTATCGTACACTGCATTTATATCTCCCTCTCTCTTCCTCTCCCTCTCTATGTGCGTCTCTCTTGATGAATAAGTAATTTTATTGATCAAAAACACTTGAATTACAACTTCAAACAAAGTAGGATACCCTGCTGCTAAATCAACACTAGAAGACACCTAACATAGTACATTCCCCTACTACAAACACATTGCCTACCCGTAAGGCTGTAACAAGCAGGTCCTCACCCTTATACCAGTGCAAAGAAACCGAGCCTACAAACATGGTATTTAACCAATACACAGCTACAAGCAAAGTCCTACCCTACAAACAACAGTCCACACACCTATTACAACAATACAAGCAGAGCAAAAAGTTAAAAACTAAACAAATGAACTTCCTCTCACTACAAGCAGACACAGTGGATGGAAATTTTACCAACTACAAAATTATCTTGTTATGAGAGGAATTAGGCACTCCTTTGCAAAAATTAGCCTTCCATCTGACATCACTCAAAACTTGCTTTAATAGCCTCCTCTGACAAACTATTGCTACTATACACACTGGCATTACGTTGCAACCATATGTGATACACTAACTTGAAAAATATAGCTTTAACCCCTCCCATCTTCAAAATTCGAAGACCCCACTGCAAACATTCAGACCAAGAAGATATAGCTTGGTGAAAATCACAAAATCCCAGCATTTGGGACCAGATCCTACCGGTGATAGAACATTCAAAAAACAGGTGGTCTGTTTCTGCAAAATACACAGCACATCACCAACATACCCCTGTTTTAGAAGCCTTTCTCAAGTTGATAACCTATTTAGAATTGCTAACCAGAAAATAAATGAGTGTTTAGGAATGGAAGCAGGATGCCACACCAATTTCCACTAAGGCACTCATCATGCTTAGCTCTAATCTCAAGCTGAAGAGCAAAGGCATATACCAGATTTGGAGATTTATCAATGCATAGAATCCTGATCACCCAAGTGTATCCTTGAGAGATCTACTTGCATAATCACCATTTCTTCATATCTAGCAGGTGGGCAATCCTGCAACCATTCTTCAACAATCTATATACTCTGGCATTCAAAGAGCTAGAAGCTTCAACAACTATTCTGTAATTAAATTAAGGCAGCGAAGCCCCCTTAGGATGCCAATTATCATTCCACACAAAGGCCTTTTCACCATTGCCAATTGAGTGTTAAATCCATGGTCTAACAGTGACCCTAAGCTTAAGAATTTTTCTCCGTCCCCATGAACATCACTGGGGAATGTTAACAACCCAGAAACTTCTACCTCTTAATAGGT
Organism: Quercus lobata; assembly: GCF_001633185.2. NCBI lineage: Eukaryota > Viridiplantae > Streptophyta > Magnoliopsida > Fagales > Fagaceae > Quercus > Quercus lobata. The sequence goes on from NC_044913.1 coordinate 51,401,254, forward strand.
AAACATGCACCAAGCAACCCATAGTGAACCTGCCTGAGTGAAAAGGTTCCAAATATGTTTAATAATAGCAATCTTGTTCAAATCTTGGATCCTCTTTAAGTCCTAAACCTCCTTCAGGGTTTGGAGAATATACCCTGTCCCATGCCACTTTAGCTCCTTTAGCCCCAGTATCAATACCCTTCCACAAATAGCTATTGAAGCTCTTCTCAATCTGCTTGATCACTTCCATTGGCAGGATAAGCACATTACACCAAAGGCTTGTATGCTATACAAGAAAGATTGGATCAATTGCAGCCTACCAGCGAATGCCAATCTTCTAGCAGACCGAGAATGGATCCTAGCTGAGATCTTATCTATCAAAGGCTTGCAGTCCCTACTTGAGAGCTTACCGATATCAATGGTAAGCCTAAATATCGAATAGACAATTGCCCTTCAATAAACTCTAGTGAAGCTAAAAGTTGAGTTTTTGACTTAGTAGGAGGAGTGGCTCCAAAGAAAACCTCACCTTTGCTGCAATTTTCCTACAAACCTGACATGGCCTTGAATTCATCCAAAAAATTTTAAACAAATTTTTATGGAGGTTGGATCAGCACTTAAAAAATCATTAGATTGTCAGCCAAACATAAAATCTCGGGTTAAACTGAAATCCATGCTCCTTAGTGATCCTTTCTCTCATAAGCCTAGAAAATGCTTCCATTGCAAAAACAAAGAGTTAGGGTGACAAAGGGTCAACCTGCCTCAAGCCTTGAAGTTATTCTTACCTCCAACCACTGCAAGAACTTATCAGGAATACCACAAGCTGCTAAACATACTGAATTGAATCATACGCCTTCATTAAATCGACTTTAATAGTGCACCTAGCTACCCCTTTCTCCTTGTGATAGTCCCTTACCATTTCTACCTGTGATAAACACTGTTTGAGTAGAGCCAATCACATCAGCAAGGCAAAGCTTTAGTCTATTTGCTAGGATTTTTGTGATTCACTTCTAAACGATATTACAACATGATATGGATCTCCCATTTTGAGGGATTTGGCACTTTAGGGACAAGAGTAATGATGGTAGAATTCACTTCACAATAATTTCCCTGAAGAGAAGAAGGAACTTATAGCTTTTGAAACATCTTCCTTGACTATATCCCAAGACTTCTTGTAGAAATGAACAGAGTATCCATCCGGGCCTAGTGCCTTTTTTTTTTTTTGCGTGGATTATTTAAGTAAAATTTATTCATATCGTAAAAAAGAATCACCCAAGTATACACAATGTATACAGCTGGGGAAACAGAGTCCGGGCCTAGTGCCTTATCCCTTTTAATGGAAAACAGGGTCCTTATTTCTTATGCTGTTACCTCCCCTTGAAGCATAGCCTTCTATTCTCAAGGATTCTTGATTCCATTAGTTTATCCAAGTTGTTAATCTTGGCCACATCAATATGAGCAGGAGAACCTAGCAACCAAACGAATATCTAATCTGATCCTTCGTTGATCTAACTCTGACAGTCCAATGAAAAAACCAGTATTTTGATCTCCCAGATTTAGCCTACTATTCCTGGACTTCTACTTCAGAAAGCTCTCCTCAGCATAGCTCAAAGACATAAAACAATGAGACTTCTCTTGTTCCTACTGCAGCAATGTTTATTGTCTAGGGAAAAGCAGGAGTGTTCTTTGAACAGCCCCAAGTTCCTCTAGCTTTTTGGACTCTTTAAGTGATAAGCGTCCAAGATGATCTTTATTAAATTTTTTTCACTCAGCCTTCAAAGCAAACAGAACACAGGAACCCCCATAACCTCCTGAGACTAGATTGAACTAACCAGATGCATAAACTTAGGATGATCAGTTCAAAAATTAAAAAACTGAAATGGTTTTGGATAACTGTTTACCTCTACTTGTGAGAACATAAAGGAAGTTGCATGATCAGAAACACCAGGAGGAAAGAACTCCACTCCAATGGGAGGAAAACAATCAAATCTAACTGGATTGACTAGTATCTTGTCAAGCTTTCATGCTTTGAATTGAAAATCCTCACTTCTACTGGTCCAAGTGTACAGAGGCCCAATATAGGGATGATCCAGAACCTCCAGCTCTATTAAGCAATGACAAAACTCCTCTTCAAATGAAATAGAACCCAAACCTCCAAACCTTTCACCAGGCCCCTTTACAATATTAAAGTCACCACCTATCAAACATGGCTGATCACCAATCTGGGAATTGAGGCTATGCAAATTTGACCATAAATTCTTCCTCACAATACCACTATTTGAGCCATAAACAAAGGAAGCATAAAATGAGTATCCTTGTGGTAAAGTAATCGCACAATGATTTAGTTGATCACTACAAACCCATATTCTACCTAAATAATGACCTCTTTGTCATCATGGAAACTTCAGCCAGGAACAATCGCCTTCATAATGCCGAAACCTTCTAATGTACAATTTTACCTCTTTCTGTTTAAAGGGGTCATTAAGGCCCCTAATATTCCATATAATGAAATTCATATGAAACCTGTACTTTGCAGAGGGTTACAAAAGGTGGTTTTGGTAGGGGTGTTTAAATAACAGTTTTTAGTGTTTAAACATCACAACACGTATTTACACAACATTTTTTTAACTCACATGAATTTCCACAACACTTAAACAATGATACTAGAAATTTCTAACCAAACGGGCCCTAACATTCTTTACCCCTTTTATCTCTCCTTGCACTGCATGTGTCTCCTAGTGTTTCTTCTTCTTTTTGCTTTTGATTATAGCCCATTGCTGCATTGCAGCTTCAACAAACTGTTTTATAGTACTGTCCATCAGAGTGTTCACTATCTTTCAGTTTAGGAGATAATGCTGAAGGTTCACCAATTTCCCAAACACTCACTATAGTAACTTCCAAAGCTTTATCTAATACAGAATTTCTCATTGGAGTAGATCTTATCTACATCCTCTCATTTGAAGAACTATTCACAGGAACCATCACTTGGGACCTCAATGAACTTCCCATAGGATTCGGCTCTGGCCTAATCTTCTCATTTGGAAGTGACACATTAACAGAATTATACCCTTGAGGTTGTAATGGACTTAGGGGAGCTCCATTACTCATTTTCTGCTCCTTATTTACATCCCCAACCTGCTCAGTTGGCTTCTCCTTCATCTTATTCTGTAACGGGCATGAATGAAACCGAGTGACCAAAGATTTTGCAATTGACACAACTCTGAGGTTTCCAGGGATAGACCACTTTAACCTCCAAATATACATCTTTCCGCAGTTCTACAGAGATAGTCATAGGTAGTGGACTATTAGCTTCAATTTCCACACAAACCTTCAAACCTTCGAACCCAAGCCACTTCTGTTTCTCCGTGAGAGAATCAGTATATAATGGAATGCCCACCCCACTAGTGATATGACTCAGGCACTCGGGGTTCCAATATTCAACTGGTAAGTGAAAGATCTTGATCCAAATCAGAGTCCTTTTGGGATTGAACTTGATAGCTTGTAACCCAGGTTGCCATTTATGAAGAATAAGGGACTTGTTTGCTGCGAACCATAATCAAGCTTCAAGAATTTCATCCCTTACCCGTGCATCCTCAAACTTTAAACAAGAATAACCCTCTTTCCGTGGTCATCACTTCCACCTTGCCAAGTTGGCTCCATTGATGGTCCACAAAATTCTTTACCAGATGGAAAGGTAGAGATTTATCCATGAATTGACCCCCCAAATAATTCACCTGTTCTCCAACGCCTTCCTCCACTGCATCCCAAGGGGGCTTTACAATAGTTCTTCCATTTATCCTCTCTGGAATAAAGAATTCAAGCACTGCTGGTTGGTCCCTACAATCTCAAAATAGAGCTTGCCAATCTGAGATAGTGGGTCTAGCAAAAGAGATTTTTATCATCCAAATTTCAAATCAATGAAGACTCAGATTTTGGTGGGAGATGATAGTATTCCTTCCTTGCGTATTGTGTATTCTATAATTCTTTTAGTGGCTATGGATCATCTACGTTAGAGACTTCAATTTAGGATGATTAAGCTTTGGTCACTTCTTTAGGGAGGCAGGGCCTCTCGTAATGGTGGTTGGAGTAACTTTACTAGAGGTGTTTTTGGTGGTAATTCTTGTTTTGGGGGCCGTGGTAGTAATTCTAATGTTGGAAGTTGAGGTTTTGGAAATTATAGTTACGGGATTGGTGCTTTTGGTAGAGGCCGAGGAAGAGATGGTGTTTGGCGTTTGTCATTTTACTCATTGTGGGGGTGTAAATCATATAGTAATATGGTGTTATGATCTTCATGTTAAACCTTGGGCTAACCCAGCTAACCAGGTTTCTACTCCAACTACATCTACTAGTGATTCCATCACTCTTTCCTGGGAGGAATGTAATGCGTTACTTCAGTAGCAAGACAAACTATTAGTATTTGATATGGCACATTTGCTCATTAGGTAATATAGCATGTTTTTCATCTCTTCTTTCAATTCCGTCAGTAATAGACTCAATGGCTTCACTCACATGGCTGGTAAGACCAATTTATTTTTCCACTTTTTAAATTTTCAGTCAACTATATTCTGTTGTCATAGCTGATGGCCTATTGCAAGCTCACTAAATCCCTTAATTGTTCAGTAATCTTTTATCCTTCCAATTTTGTTTTTCAGGACCTCAAGTTGAAGAGGATGATTGGTGGAGGTCATGAATGGGATGGTCTTTATTACCTTAGTTGAGCTTCTGCAAGTGGTAGTCTTAAAAGCATTACAAACAGGGGCGTCACCTCATTAGTGGCACTATTGTCTCTTTAGTCTTATTGTGGGATTAAACATCAAACCTCTCGTGGCTACTCCTTAACAAAACTTCGGTTGCATAACGAAAAGAGTGACATATTGTTGAAGTTTCAAGGACTATTATGCTTCAATTGCATCTTCTTGAACATTTGTTAGTGGATGCCATTCTTAGTACTGCATGTTATCTTATTAACTTTGATGACTTCCTCTATTAGTGGCGTAATTCCTCATTTTGTTCAATATCCTGGTAAGCCTTTGTTTTCTCATTTGATGTTTGGCTTTGTATGTTTTGTCTAGGTCTTTACTCTAGGACATAGGTTGATTCCTAGTCCTAGGGCCATCAAGTGTGTCTTTCATGGTTATTCCAAAACTCAGAAATGATGTAACTGAGAATCCTTAGTCTTAAAGGAATGTTATGTGTGTAGATGTTACCTTGTTTGAAGGTACACTCCCTTCCTCTCTTCTGGAATGTCATTGCATATTATTGTTGTTCTCTACTCTTTTTAACCTTATATTTTCTCCTTTCCACCTTCTAATACATTTGCGGTCTCCTCTGGCGTCCAAAGTTTGTGGTCTCCATTTTCAAATTGTTCAACCACCACAACACCCCACCTCCCAAAAAAAAAAAGAATCAAAACTCTATTCAAATTATTAGAGGATTTCGCCCTTTCAAACAACCAATTTAGTACCTACCAACACGTCATTTAAACCATTTTTATATCTTCTGCCACATGATGTTTTCAAAGCTAAATGAAATAAATTTTGAAGACTAATGATTTTGATCTTGTGGACGAACAGCTTAACACTTTTTTCTCTATTTTTGGTTGAAAACTTTTCACAAACACAATATTAGTCTTATTAGCAAAATTGGGTGATAATATATTATATTCACACAAACTATTTTAAAACAACATAATATTTTGAAATTTAGCAATAGAATATATTGAAATTTAACCTACATCTCGTAAAGGGATGCCAAAGTATAGTAAGAGAAGTTATGGAAGATATTAGTTTCTCAACACAAAGGAAACCAAAATATATAAAATATTTGCTATGGTAAAGGAATAGGTATGTGTTATGGATCCCATTTAAAAATAAAAACCTCATTTATTTCAAAAAATAAGGAAACCAAGAGTAGAAGAATCTAAGAAGTTTATTAATGGGAAAATGCATTTATTTTCATGAATTAATCATTTATAGGTGGTTTAATAACTATCTTTGTAAAAAATTATTTAATTAAACATTTAAACCACCTATAAATGATTAATTTTTCTGAAATTTATATAAGAAACTTTTGGTTTGGAAATGTAACATTATTACTCAAGTTGACTTGCTTTGGTAACCATAAAAAAAACCAATAAAATGCACACAATATATATATATATATATTTATATAACTTAATCACATGTAATAAAGAATACCAAAAAAAAATTATTATGTGTTTAAACTTTAAATTAGTGGAATTGAAACATTTGTCAATTCACTCAAGTAATAAATTTATATACGTTTAATTATATTAATTTTAAAAGATTACATTTTCTCTCTTTAACATGGCATGTAAATTAATTGAAACTAATTTTCTAAATATTCTCTATATATTAAGACGATTTAGAAAGTTAGTTATTACATGTTGAGGTTAAAATTGTAAAATCAACAAAAATTAAAAACTAAAAACCTACAAGGTAAAAACTCCCCAATAGATATTAGATAGATACAAATTAAGTTCCTACCCAATGTTTGTCAAAAAAAAAAAAAAAAAAAACCACTACCCCAAGTACACAACCAAAACTACCCCACACAGAAACCAATTGCAACTTCTTGAAAAATTTCCACTTTCATTTGTTAATGTCTTCCCCTTCCCAACATTATGGAATGCATAAGGAAAAAATCTAATAACATTAAATCCCTAAAACTTTAAACCCATAATATTCCTTCAATTTATGTTTAATTTTTTCATCCTATTTCTAACCAATACTATCTTCTTCTACACTCTCTGTTTTATTTACTGAATTCTTCTCAATGGTATAAGCGTCTTCCTATGAAAATTGGTAAGCCTTTAAACAAAATTTATATACTAATTTTTCAATTGAATTATATTATGTATCGTATTTTTTCAACATTGTTTCCACTTTCATTTGTTAATGTCTTCCTCTTCCCAACATTGTGGAATGCATAAAAAAAAATTCTAATAACATTAAATCCCTAAAACTGCAAACCCACAATATTCCTTCAATTTATACTTAATTTTTTAATCTTATTTCTAACCAATATTAGCTTCTTCTGCACTCTCTGTTTTATTTATTGAATTCTTCTCGATGGTATAGGTGTTTTCCTATGAAAATTGGTAAGCCTTTAAACAAAATTTATATACTAATTTTTCAATAAAATTATATTATGTATCATATTTTTTTCAATTACATATATTGTAAATTGGTAACTCATGACATTCAGGAATGCGTGAACTATATGAAAGATGTTATAAAAAATTTAGTTATGAATGGAAAATTATGACACTAAACATTTAAAAGAAAACCTCTCATATGATATTTTTGAATGAACTTATACCATATCTGAATAACATGCAGAATATTGGCGAGTATTTATCAATAATGCATACATTTGTTCTTTATCAAAGTCTTACGAACATAACCACACCTTATGTTCTTAGCAAACACGAGACTCGACGAAGAACAAAGTTGTCAGCAGTACGAACCCGAAGGCAACAGTAGTAAATCCAATCCATCCAAGAATTTCTGCAACCCGTGGCTTCTTATAGGCTAACAGGATAGCAATCATGCAACAAAAATAACCTGCTAAATCATTGACCAAAATACAATCTAGGAAGATCCTAGAATGTTGGCCACAGGAACGGGAGCCAATGCTAGCAGCAGTTGTTTGGACTGTGACCATGATGGACATCTTTATTAGTTTATTTATGGTCGACCTGATCCAGTTCATATCTCCACCTCCACTTTCTATAATATCTTGGCCTTCTCCTCCATCTCCCCCACCATCTCCACCTGTTTCTCCACCTCCACCTCCACCTTCACCTCCACCTCCGCCTCCACCTCCACCTCCACTTTCACCTTCTCCATAACCTTCACCTACTCTTACCGGTACATCTATGCCTCTACCTTCAACATTATTGCCAAGTTCAACAACTCTTAAGTGCTGAACATCAGGGCTCATTTCAGGACATTGCAATGTGTCATTGTCATTGAAGCTCACTAGATATGAACTCAAGGATGACCATGGATTACGAATTGGTACTAGCAGGCTCCATATGTAGTACAACAACACCCATTCATCACGTCCCTGTCATGGAATATTACTCAAAACTTGTTATTTTCCTAGTGCTAAAAGAATTCTATCACCATGTTTTTAAGTTGCGTGGGCTAAATCTTGTGTACAATTACTTAGTTGTTATACTTTGAGGTCATTAATTAAATTTAATCATTTAATTGTATTGATCAATAAATTATAGTTGAATGTAATTAATTGTCCTTAAAAAAAAATACAGTTTTGTTGTATTGGTTAATGCATAGAACCATGTTCAGAATTCAATTAAGGAAATGTAAATTAGTTTGCCCATATATATATATATATATATATATGTCTGTGTGTGTGTATTTAGTAACAGAATAGCATTTCCTTCTATCCATATAAGAATCACTATTTAATACAACAATTTCATAATTCAAATTAAATATTACCAATCTAATATATGCAACCTCACTTTATTTAGAATATTCAAATTTAAAAGTAAAGTTTCAGTCACTCTTAATTTCAAGTGAAATAAAAAAAATCATGTTTCGAGCGCTAAAATGGACCCTTATGAACTTATTGAGGTATTGGGGGGTAGATTCTAGATAGGCTACAAAGTGCATCATAGTTTTTGCCTACTTCCAAAAAAAGGTTGTGAATATGACATTTTGTATTATTATTGAATAATCCATGCAATACAAGAGAAAGTTTAATATAATATAATTTTTTATGATTTAAAAAAAATATATGTTTTTGTCTAAATATAAAAATATAAAGTTATAGTTATTAATATGGATGCTAGATAGGCTACATCATAGTTTTTCCTACTTTCAAAGGAGATTATGAATATGACATCTTGAATTTATTAATCAATAATCCATGCAATACAAGAGAAAGTTTAATATAATATAATTTTTAATTATTTTTTTGTCTATAAAAATATAAAATTATAGTTATTAATATGGATTTATTATGATTGTGTTTTTATATGGAAATATATATATTTTACCATTTAAAAAAAAAATAATATACCAAGATTCTAAGGCTCCGCTTGGGAGTTCATAAGGGAAAAGAAGGGAATGGAATGGAATGATCATAAGAGAATAGAAAGGAATGGAATGGAATATAATGTATTTAAGTAAGGGAAATGAATGAAAAAGAATTGAATGAAATGGAATTAAGTAACCTTGATTGGATGTTTTAAAATAAATGAATGGAAGTGAATAAAAATAAATGGAATGTAAGTAATTTTGTTTGGGAGCAACATGGAGGAAATGAAATGGAATCATTTTATAACAATATTACTATTAGACCCCTATTTTAAAATAAAGAATTGAATATACAAGAGTATTTTGGGAGTTTTAGTAAAAAAATCATTAAATCTAAGTTCATTCCCCCCCATTCCTCCCAATTTCGAGGAGAATGAAAATTTGAGATTTTAAGGGTGTAGAGAGGAATGGGTGTTCCCTCCTACCCATTCCATTTCCTCCTACTTAAACTCCCAAATAAGGAAATGAGCTTTCTATTCCCTCCATTAAAACTCTCAAATAAGGAAAGGGAAGAATATTCTAAAATGATTTTTTTCATTCCTTTCCATTCCCTCCTCCCAAGCAAAGCCTAAGAGTTTAAATTTAGAATATAATTTAAATTCAGTTAATATATATATATATATTAGAATAATGATGTGTAAAAGTATGAGAGTTAAATAGCTTATGTGGCATATTATAAGGTCAATCAAAAGTCAAACATATTTTGTTTTATATATATTATTTTGTTTTATATATATGTATATTAGAATATATATATATATATATATATATATATTGTTATTTATATATATATATTCCCTCTTGTCCATTCCTTTTTTTTTTTTTACAAAGAATGTATTATCTTAAAAAATTGGGAGAATAAAGAAATAAAAAGTAAACTATTATACAATTTAGTCACTAGTAGGAGTGTTCAAACAACAGTTTTCAGTGTTTAAACACTGAAAATTCTTGGCCAAAAAATAAAAAAAGTGTGTTTGGTAGGAGAGTTTAGTTAAGAGTGTTTCAGTAATAGTTATCAGTTTATGGTGTTTAAACACTGTATTTTGAAAGCACATCGACCAT